>NC_136808.1:7831590-8134400 GCF_951216825.1 Electrona antarctica | reverse complement strand
TTGAGACCAATGACAATAACATTGGCATACGTTGGCTTCAGTCTGAATAGTTTAAAGACAAGGCAAAGTGTGCCAGTGTGTGGAAAAGAATAACTTTGACTCTAAGTGAATGGTTGCCATTCCTGTTGAGCTGCATCATCATCATCATCAACAACAGCAATAGAAGGCTGTCGTTTGTCTTTTGAATTCATTTATTGTATGTACAGTAGGCAAAGTTTGGCTCTTTTACAGGAACACCTGGGAACTGACTGGTACCTGGTAGGCGTGCGTGCGTGGGTGCGTGCGTGCGTGGGTGCGTGCGTGCGTGCGTGCGTGCGTGCCTTGCTCAAGGGCACAGTGGCAGCTTTTCAGAATTGGGAGAGTGCTGCACCCAGATCTTTCAATCAAGCTAGTGATCTACATTAATTATTCCCTCTCCTCTCCTCTGTATAGAAGTCATCTAAAGGCTCAGCACTGTTGGATTTGGTTTTCACTCATATCAACGTTGCGGAAAGTGATTACTTTGGTCTGAGGTACTGTGATCGGCATCATCAAACAGTGAGTAAAAAGACCATCACACTACAATACACTACACTACACATTACAGCACGCACGCACGCACGCACGCACGCACGCACGCACGCACACACACACACACACACACACACACACACACACACACACACACACACACACGTCACGACTGATTTACAAACCCTGAACAACCTTCAGAGGGTAAATCTGTGTGCCCATAAAACTTAAGAGTAAGAATTCTGTCACAAGACATGGGTTGGGTAATGTAATGTTGCCATGCCTTCTGGGTAATGTCTGTCAACCAAGCAACTAACCAAGCATTGATTTATGATTGTGTGTTACGGTAGGCAAGGCAACATCACTACATACACACACACACACACACACACACACACACACACACACACACACACACACACACACACACACATGCGCGTGTGCACGGACACACACACACATTCAATCAGTTGTTACTTTCATTTCTCCAGAGATACAAAGAAAGAAACAAAGAAATCTTTTCTAATTATCTTACAATCTATCTTTCATCTTTCGTCGTCTGTTCGTGAACAATTAATCTCCGACACATCGGCCTGTTATAGCGCCACCAGGAGGCCGATGTTATACAGATTTTGTCCAAACATCACGCAAAGCATGTATGAATAAAATTGTAAAAAAAAAAAAAAAAAATCTCATGTGATCAAGACGGGTCTATCCCATTTTTCATATTCCATCCTGATTGGCTAAGATTTGCTTCCAAAGTTTGCAGGATTGGTCCCTTTCGAACAAAATTCCTCAAATCATGAACGCAGTGTGCAATTTCCGTGAAACTTTGCAAGCACATTCCGATTTTTTAATAGTCCATCCGTGACTGGCTAAGATTGTCATCTAAAGTTTTCAGGAGTGGCTTGTTTTGAACAAAATGCCTCAAATCATGAACTCTGAGGGCAGTATTATGCGTGTCTTAAGTACCAGGTCTTATTACTTAACTTAAGACCTGGAGGCGTGATCAATGCCATTTGGCTATTCTGAGTGGCCAAACAGCATTGACCACGCCTCCAGGTCTTAAGTTAAGTAATAAGACCTGGTACTTAAGACACGCATAATACTGCCCTCAGTGTCTTGAGTGTGCAATAATTTTATTAACATGAATCCCTCAACTTCTACCCATTCCACTCACCTCTATAATGACTGGCCCACAATAACCTACCTGACCTGGCGGAGACCTGTGCTCCGAGGAGCACTTTTTCTAGTTATTGCGAATGCACTGAGCCATTACTATGTAAGCCAGGCAGAACATGTCTGTCTGTCTGTCCGTCCGTCCATGTGTGTGTCACGATGTGACACCACCCGCCCGCCACCAGAGGGCGCAGCTGTATAAAAAAACAAAACAAAAACACACACACACACACACACACACACACACACACACACACACACACACACACACAGTAGAAAACTTAAAAAAAACGTCTTACTTGTATATGAACTGGTAGCTTACTGCTACTATAAAGAGACTCAGTTGTTGTTTGTATGTTTTAACAGTATTGGCTGGATCCCTGGAAAACACTCGCTGAACACAGAGACCTCATTAGCAGTAAGTAGGCTGGGTGTTGTGTTTTGGGCCCACCAATGGGTTTAGATTAGAACAGTGTTGTTTTCGTAGACTAAAACTATGACGAAAAATGTTCGTCGACTATAGCTTTTTCCACTGACGAAAACTAAACGGAAACTAAATGGAAACTAAATGAAAACTCAGCTATGATGACTAAAACTATAAGACTAAATATACTGACAATTTTGTCAACAAATAAAAACTAGACTAAAATGTTAGGAAGTCATTTTACACTGTCACATTTTACATTTTACAGGTTGCATCGCGCTGCGACGCGTTGTGAGCTTGTAGATCGGCTATTTTCAGCAAGTGTAAAAACAGTCATTGCGACGGCATCAAGGGGGGGGGGGGGGGTTGTTGGGGAAGTGGTCCAATTACAGAGTTTATTTTTATTTTGAGGGCATTATTCTTTGTTTGTAGTTTTTCTTTCCAACATTTGCCTTCGTGTAATATTTTGTTCAGTGGAAACTGTATGAAATACTCTATGAAAACTGTATGGGTTTTCATACAGTATACAATTAATATAATTTACTCATAGTTTGTGTTTTATTTCTATATTTCAGCAGGGCCACCGTATACATTATATTTTGGAGTTAAGTTTTATGCAGAAGACCCCTGCAAGCTAAAAGAGGAAATCACCAGGTACGTTGTAAGAGTAAGGTCACACTCCAGCTTGATTTACAAGCTCTGCTGTTACACAACTTGTATATATAGTCTATATATTGCCAGCATGCTAGGTTGTTGTGTGACATAGTATAATTTAGTGGCTGCTGCACCCACTGTTCAAATAAATGATGCACTGATGTAATGTTTGATGTGTATGTTTCTCTGTCCAGGTATCAGTGATCACTGATGTAATGTTTGATGTGTATGTTTCTCTGTCCAGGACTCCATGGATCAGTGATCACTGATGTACTGTTTGACGGTTGTGTTTCTCTGTCCAGGTATCAGTGATCACTGATGTACTGTTTGACGGGTGTGTTTCTCTGTCCAGGTGTCAGTGATCACTGATGTACTGTTTGACGGGTGTGTTTCTCTGTCCAGGTGTCAGTGATCACTGATGTACTGTTTGACGGGTGTGTTTCTCTGTCCAGGTGTCAGTGATCACTGATGTACTGTTTGACGGGTGTGTTTCTCTGTCCAGGTGTCAGTGATCACTGATGTACTGTTTGATGGGTGTGTTTCTCTGTCCAGGTATCAGTGATCACTGATGTACTGTTTGATGGGTATGATGCACTGATGTACTGTTTGACGGGTGTGTTTCTCTGTCCAGGTATCAGTGATCACTGATGTACTGTTTGACGGGTGTGTTTCTCTGTCCAGGTATCAGTGATCACTGATGTACTGTTTGATGGGTGTGATGCACTGATGTACTGTTTGACGGGTGTGTTTCTCTGTCCAGGTATCAGTTTTTCCTCCAGCTGAAGCAGGATGTGTTACAGGGCAGGCTGCCGTGCCCCTTTGAGGTCGCCGCCCGGCTGGCAGCCCTAGTATTACAGTGTGAGTAAACACCCTAATCAGGGTGGATGACGTAAGAGCAACATGGGCATGGTGGTGTGAATATGTATATTGTGACTTCTGACAGTAGAAGTATACAGTATGTGACAGGATTTGACTGAGGGGCTGCCATATCGTGCAGCCTTCAGCTTTTCACCCATTTAGGCCTGACGTCGAAATTATAAAAAAGTCTTCTAAATGATGACAAATGTTTGTCATGTTTCTGTATCAGTGGTGCTCAATATTTCATGTCAAGGACCCCAAACATGATATGTAATTGGCCACCGACCCCCATCTGAAAATATGTTGTTCCTGTTTGCTCCCAGAAGCAAAGATTTGAGTTAAAGATTTGAGTTCAATAGCTAAAGTATAACATACTCCTTAAAACACCAAAGGGGGTTCCCACTTCCCGCCCATTCTGGGCGGGAAGTGGCATGTAGCATGAAGCTAGGTGTAATGTTAGAGTCCACAGAAGACATGTAAATATGAAATAAATGCTTAAACATGTAGCTAGGTGTAATGTCCACAGAAGTGAACCTTTCAGGCCAGTCTTCTCAACTCGCTGTTTCTCTGCAAGACATTACTCTGTAAGCCATATCTCCAAAACTGGTGGGTCAAACTGAACAACCAATATGTCAATTTGAAGCTATGATGAAAAGTAATAATAATAATTTTAAAAAAAATCCAATGACTTAGTGTTTGTCAGGGTGGGTCACATATGTATACCCATACAGTATACTCATTTTGACAAACATTTAGACAAAATGTTTGAAGTTCAGCATTCAGGCAATTCGCGATATGGCTATTTTCACTACTTTCACTTCACTACTTCACTAGTACGGTACGATGAAGTATAAAATAATAATTATTTATGATCATTCACAATAATAACATAATGTCCTGTATATTTGTGTTTGCAGCGGAGTTGGGTGACTACGATCCATCTAAAAACACAGTAGGCTACGTTACGGAATTCAGATTTGTCCCGGACCAGAAGGCAGCGCTAGAAGACGGCATCGAAGAAATCCACAAGACACTTACGTAAGTTGGTGTAGCAGCAGCCAAACTCTATTTAGCCCATTTTGGGCGGGAACCCCTTTTGGTGTCAGCATTATGTTATGCTTTAGCTATTGAAAAATAGCAGATCTACAAGCTCATAGCACGCCACCGAGTGGCGCGCTACGAGCTTGTAGGTCTGCTATTTTTGAAAAATCGAAGAACGGCTGACATAGAAACATAGCTATTTCAGAAAACTGTCAGGATGTAGAAGACATTTTTAGAATCTGGAAAATGGGTTAAAACATGGAAACCACTTCATTGTCAAGTACAATATACATGGGTTCTGCTGTGGTCTGTGGTGCCTTGACAGCCCCATAGGAAGCAATTGAACACTTATTTAACTACTACCAACTTCGTTCGACTACCAACAAAGGCCCAAAAAGCCAGAAATGACTCACCTTACAGTCATTATAGAACACAACAGCAGCAATTTAACTCTGATAGTGGGTAAATAGCACTAACAGGTGCATTTGTACACTGCTATCAAAGTCAAATGAACACACTCTGAATCAGTGTGATTCAGTTAAACAGACACAGATATGCTGTAGTAACACAGCAGTCATATAGTCATACTAGCCAGAGGGGAAGAGAGGGAGAGAAAGAGAGAGTGAGCCATATAAGATATCAATGACTGACTTTTGACATTTAGCATGTTTTTGTGGTTAGCTCATCCCGCTGTGTGTGTGTGTGTGTGTGTGTGTGTGTGTGTGTGTGTGTGTGTGTGTGTGTGTGTGTGTGTGTGTGTGTGTGTGTGTGTGTGTGTGTGTGTGTGTGTGTGTGTGTGTGTGTGTGTGTGTGTGTGTGTGTGTGTGTGTGTGTGTGTGTGTGTGCGCGCGTGCGGTAGTTATATTCTGAGAGAGTTATATTCTGCGTTCTGTCTTCTATTTCGGCAAAGAAGGTTTATGACATTAGGCCTAACATACTGTATTTCCGTATGCATTGCTGACATACAGTACAGACATGCTTGAATGCAAAGTGCCTTAAATAGTGTCTTGATTGCTTCCTTTTTTTAGTGGGCCAGCCAACCTCTAACCTTGGTGGGTTTTAGTGTCACGCTATCACATAACTAGAAGTGGATAGAATTGGGCACTCCTATGCCTGTCATGGTAATTCAACCCATTCAGGCCTGACGTCGAAATAAAAAAAAAGTTTTCTAAATCATGACAATTTTCTGAAAGATTTGAGGCACATTTTAACGATTTTTCAAAAATAGCAGACCTACAGCTATGAGCTTGTAGATCTGCTATTTTTCAATAGCTAAATTATAACATAATGTATGTAACCTGCACCAAAAGGGGTTCCCGCTCAAAATGGGTTAAGATATTTAGTCGACTAAAAGTAGACTAACACTAAAACATTCCAGGTGACTAAAATATGACTAAAACTAAATTAAGTTTTATTACGAAGACTATGACTAAACTAAAATAGAAAATTTGCTGCCAAAAACAACACTGGTGCGTAGAGTGCAAAAGTGCAAATGTTCTGTCCAAAGTGCAGTGAGAGAGACATGCATGAGGACACCTTTACAGTAGCCAGGTGAACACTTTTTTTCCTCCAAACATGCTGCACCCATACTGCTACAGTATGGGTGCAAGCTTAGCCTCTGACTGTGCAAATCTTTAAATACTGTAGGTTGGTTTGAACACCAATATCTGCATAATAATCCATCCAGATATACTTAAAAACACTTAAGCCTCAGTATGTGTGTGTGTGTGTGTGTGTGTGTGTGTGTGTGTGTGTGTGTGTGTGTGTGTGTGTGCGCGCGTCTGTCTGTCTGTCTGTCTGTCTGTCTGTCTGTCTGTCTGTCTGTCTGTCTGTCTGTCTGTCTGTGTGTGTGTGTGTGTGTGTGTGTGTGTGTACGTGTACATGACTCTGTGTGGTATTAAGGTGTAAAAAAAAATACATACTTTGTATTCTTGACATCATTTATTAAACAGCTACTTCAAAGACAAGGGCCAACTTGTAAAAGACTACCATCTAGTGGTTAAATGACTTCATGCATATATTTTTCACCTGGGATTCATAACCAACAGAAATCAACATATTCATATTTTTTGCATGCGTGCGTGCGCGTGCGTGCGTGCGTGCGTGCGTGCGTGCGTGCGTGCGTGCGTGCGTGCGCGCGCGTGCGTGCGTGCGTGCGTGCGCGCGCGTGCGTGCGTGCGTGCGTGCGTGCGTGCGTGCGTCCAACCAAGCATCAACCTAATAATCGTCAGTCCTTCATCCTTCGTATTGGAGGTGAAGCGGTCATTCCTACACTAGCCTGGGCAGCACAGCTGCATGTTGTTGCTGTAACGATATAGCCTCTAATATTAGCTACACAGAACATTTATATCTATCTTTGAAGAAAAAAACAGAGAAATAGATATTGCTATTTAATGCAATTAGGTGCATGTAGCCTATGGGGGGGCGTATAGGCTCTAATATTCGCTACACAGTATACTTCTATCTATCTTTGAAAAAATAGAGATAGATATTTGCAATTTGAATGAAATTAGAGGCGGAGAAGCAGGGGGTTCGCTGCCCGCGCTATAGGGGGGGGGGTTCGCTGCCCACGCTAGGGGGGGTTCGCTGCCCACGATAGGGGGGGTTCGCTGCTCACGCTAGGGGGGGGTTCGCTGCCCGCGCTAGGTGGTGTTCGCGGCCCACGCTAGGGGGGGTTCGCTGCCCGCGCTAGGTGGTGTTCGCGGCCCACGCTAGGGGGGGGGTTCGCTGCCCGCGCTAGGTGGTGTTCGCGGCCCACGCTAGGGGGGGTTCGCTGCCCACGATAGGGGGGGTTCGCTGCCCGCGCTAGGGAGGGTTCGCTGCCCGCGCTAGGTGGTGTTCGCGGCCCACGCTAGGGGGGGGTTCGCTGCCCGCGCTAGGTGGTGTTCGCGGCCCACGCTAGGGGGGGGTTCGCTGCCCGCGCTAGGTGGTGTTCGCGGCCCACGCTGGGGGGGGTTTGCTGCCCGCGCTAGGGTAGGAACGACTGCTTCGCCTATTGGAGAAGCACTATTCAAAGTGAGGGAGTTGTGAGCAAACCTCACGTCAGTTTAACTGTCAAGAGAACAGAAGCCAAACTAATGGATAGTACGTAAATCATTTACCAAGATGGAATGGTCGGAATGTTGCAAAACAAATGGAAGGTGGATGGAGAGGGGGAGAGTGAGAGAGAGAGAGTGGGAGAGAGAGAGAGAGAGAGTGGGAGAGTGGGAGAGGGTATGGACTAGTCACTAGAGGGTATAGGCCGGTATGCGCATGCATAAAGTGAGTGGCAAAATAAGTGACAAAGTGATTTTAACGTTGTTTAATGCAATCAGATAGGACCTTTCTGTTTGGATGTATGGGCTGTCAAGCCCAGAAAGTGGTTTCTTGTCACTCAGTAGGCATTCCCGCATAACTATGAATTAGTATTCATAGTTATGCGTTAGTATATAGCGTTAGTATGAATTATTTTCCCCAAGGGGACAAATGAGAAACTCTTGTATATTGTGGAGGGCCGAGCCAAAAGGCTGAACTCAATTCTGCATAATTCTAATTTTATTTCCATATAAAAAGCAGTACATTGCATTGTTTTGACAAGCTAGCTGGTAAGAGTATAATTATGTTATTATTCTGACTTAAATAAATACGTAGTAGTCCATAACTCCATATTTTGTTGAAACCTCTGCATTTGGCATGCACCTTTCTTTTTTTGGCATGAGCCGGTGACAAGGAAGGTAACAGGTTGTCAATCGGCACGCAGTTCCCGGCAGGAAACATATTGCGTGTATGTGAATTAACAGGCTTTAAAATCTAAGTAATGCAGTTTATGTCCATGGACCACACACAATGTAAAATTAGAAAGTACGTTTTATTTTCTAATTTCCAAATAACCTTTCACGTATTTGGCCCTAATGCCCAGGTCTACTCTATAGAGTGCAAGTAGCTTTGGTCCATAGTCAGGGGCGCCGGCTAGTGGACAAGAGTGGGGGGACACTTTGTCCCCTCTGACCTCCCCGTCCATAGTGTTAGAAGGACGTCTCCTTAATACACACACACACACACACACACACACACACACACACACACACACACACACACACACACACACACACACAGGCTAATAGAGTCGTCAACAGTAGATCCACGGAATGACACGAAACATTTATCAAATATCAGAGACGAGAGAATGTGTGTCATGTGTGATCTCACACACACACACACACACACAGAGAGTCGTCAGTCAACAGTTGGAGCTTGTAGATTACTGCCTATCTTACCTGACCTGAGATCAGATTCTAAAAATGTCTTCTACATCCTGACAGTTTTCTGAAAAAGCTATGTTTCTATGTCAGTCGTTCTTCGATTTTTCAAAAATAGCAGACCTACAAGCTCATAGCGCGCCACTCGGTGGCGCGCTATGAGCTTGTAGATCTGCTATTTTTCAATGGCTAAAGCATAACATGATGCTAACATCAAAAGGGGTTCCCGCCCAAAATGGGTTAATTAACATACTAGCTCCGGCTGCTATCCCGCATGGTGAAGTACGGTATTTCTACATTTCCAAAGGCAGAAACTTCTCTCCTTGGTGTCTCTTGTAGTTCCCACCATGACACTCCACTCACTGAGGATGGAAATGATGGTGAAAATCTTGAATTCTATTTCTCGTTCAACCGTCTCTTTCGTCTCCATCCTCTCTGTCTCTCTCTCTTTGTCCGCAGTGGTCTAGTCCCATCAGAGGCGGAGAATACTTACCTTTCTCTGGCTAAACCTCTAGACATGTATGGAGTGGACCTACACCCTGTGTTTGTGAGTACCGTGAATAAATATGTTCTTAGAGCTGCATTTAAAGGAGAATTCCATACTAAAAGGCTTTCTTACCTTTATTTGTAGTTGTTACGTCCCCACCAAAGAGGTCCAGTTGTTATTTTGTGCAAAAGCTCCTTATTGGCTATTTCCCCTACCATAAGCCCTAAATGAATTGCATTGAATTGAATGGGAATTGAATGGGGCTATGGGGTGTTGTGCTAATTCGCTTATTTCCATCGCTCAAAATTATTGTTTTTTTGTATATATCCTATCTTCATAATGTAAATAATATCCCAAGCGGCACACATTACTACTTATTTCGATGGAAATAAGCGAATTAGCAAAAACACCTGGACCTCTTTGGTGGAGACGTAACGACTACAAAGAAAGGTAAGAAAGGTAAGAAAGCCTTCTAGCATGGAATTCTCCTTTAACAAGGCACTTTTCTCAACACGCATGCAAGCTGTATACGTTCCAGTTTACTTGAATGACCTTGTTACAAAAAAATGCTAATTTCATTCATTCCTTCATTGTTGACCTGCCAAACCAGGGGGAGAACCACTCGGAGTACTTCCTGGGTCTGACCCCCGTCGGTGTCGTCGTCTACAAGAATAAAACTCAAGTGGGCAAGTATTTCTGGTAGGTACAGTACGATACAGTAGGTACAGTAGGTACAGTAGGTACAGTACGATACACGAGGATTACTCTTAACTAGTGATGGGAGATTAATCGGCAAACACATCGGTATCGGACGATATTGGCCTTAACCCATTTTGGGCGGGAACCCGTTTTGGTGTTAGCATTATGCTATGCTTTAGCTATTGAAAAATAGCAGATCTACAAGCTCATAGCGCGCCACCGAGTGGCGCGCTACGAGCTTGTAGGTCTGCTATTTTTGAAAAATCAAAGAACGACTGACATAGAAACATAGCTTTTTCAGAAAACTGTCAGGATGTAGAAGACATTTTTACCAGCTGATTCGAAGAATCGGGCTGGTCTATTTTAGGATGGGAAACTTGCAACACTAGATCGACACGAGATCATTCTGCTGAGTGTTGCCAAGTCTGCATATTTCCAGCCAGGTCTGCATATTCCAGCCTGCATATTTCCAGCCTAACGTGGAGGCTGCTTAGCTTATTTCTGTCACAACAGTTGGCAACACTGGCAACCATACTGACGAGTACTTCTTGCTGAGTGTTGCCAAGTCTGCATATTTCCAGTCTGCATATTTCCAGCCTAACGTGGAGGCTGCTTAGCTTATTTCTGTCACGACAGTTGGCAACACTGGCAACCATACTGCCGAGTACTTCTTGCTGAGTGTTGCCAAGTCTGCATATTTCAAAAGCCCACAAAAGACACCTTTCAACACACTACTTACACACACTCCAACTCGCTTATAATTCGCGGACCTGGCAACACTGCCTCCCCTCGCGCCATTGGCTCAGACACACACGCACACGCACACGCACACACACACACACGCCTGGAAGCCACCGCCCACTGTGATCTCTCCTCAGGAGAAGAGAAACAACGGAGGAGGAGGAGGAATTGTCGCCTCACGATTTCGATTATTCCTTCTAAATCTCTGTAGATAAAATATAGCTAACTCATCGAAACTCTTAGTTACATCAATATTGTTCTTCGCCAATAGTTGGTTTGTGCCAAAGTATTACGCTTATAGAATTCGCATTGGCCAATTCCATTGCCTCGCACATTCACAGCCATTTCCCATCGCGGTGGTTTGACCCAGAGCCAACTCATAGAGTTACGACATTGAGGGGGCAGAAACCGAGCGCTCGAGCGCTGTTCAGGCAGGCTGAACTGAACAGTTTCGGGAGACAAACACAGCAGTTACTTATGCACCATGCTAATGCCTGCTAAAGCTAATGTTGACAGCCTGTGTGTGTGCGTGCTTGCAGCTATGGCTTGCAGGAGAGAGAGGCAGGCGGAGCGGAGGGGTCTCGTCTCGCGCAGCGTGTGTGTGGAGTTTATGCTTTGACAATTTCTGCCCTCCTCCATGGCATTTGCAACAAACAAAAACATTCTCCCATGTTCATAAGAGTATTTTGAAAAGCACTAAAGCAGTGGTTCTGAACCTGTGGAGACTTGGTAACCAAATGAACCCTTAGAGATCTTTAACTCTTGCGAGTACAATTAAACCAAGTGGGTCCTTTTGGTTCAATTTCACACTCTCAACAGTTGAAAAATTGTTAAACATCTGCATTACTTCTACACAATTTGAGAATGTAGCAAAATCAATTTGATCAACATTGGCCTGTTATCTCTCCTAATGGTACCAACATCAATACAGTTCTTTAGTTTGGGTCTGGAAGGCTAAATGTCATCAAATGGTGGTCCGTGGCTCAAATGCAGAATAAATAATGGGCCTTGATATGACAAATCTTGACAACCACTGATTTAAGGTATATTTAGAACGGATAAAAATATGCGATTAATTTGCGATTAACTCTGGACAATCATGTGATTAATCGCAATTACATATTTGAATCGATTGACAGCCCTATTATTATATAAGACAGAGGCAACAATTGTGCAAATAGCCAATCCACAAGTTCACAACGACCTTGGACATCTGCTATTTCACAACATTTATCTGTGGAACCATTCTGTTGCTTGTCTGGGTGGGGGGGTCCCCAGTTCAAATATGATTACTTTGGCGGGTCACAGCCTGAAAAGGCTCCTAAAATTGCTAGCCTACCACCTTGATATTACCAAAAAAAAAATTGTAACTTGTTGCCTTATCTAACTATTCATTGATTCACTCCCAAAATCCATTTGGCAAAATAAAAAAAAACACACCTGTGTGAAGTGTGGGGCGCTCACTTCGCATTCGCTCATGTTGGGCTAGTTGGTGTCAAGGTGATGTATGTTTGCTCAGCAGTTGCTGATGTCTGCTCAGGAGGTTTGAGTGTTTACTCAGACCGAAAACAAATTAGAGGGAACATTGCCGCGGACCACCGCACCAACCTCTGCAGGGACACCCTTTATATTAAACACACATCTATACGGAAGCTGCTGGTTATTATTCATATTGAATCAATTCTTGAATTGAATTGATTGAATATAAGGGGGGTCCCTGCGGAGTTTGGTGCGGTGGTCCGCGGCAATGTTCCCTCTAATTTGTTTTCGGTCTGTTAAATCAAGCTACAGACAACACATTCCAAATAACCTCCATTTCCTCTAATGACTTGATAGTCACCAATGTTTGGTTCCATTTTGTACTAGGCTACACTCACCTGGACAGATCCTGTTGTTGTTTACACACACACACACATAAACAGACACAGATATATACATTTCAGATAATAGCACAATTCTGAAGATTGTAATCAGCTGGTAATTAATTGATTTGAATCAATTCTTGTTTTAATCTGATCTCAGGTCAAAATGGGTTAAAAGGATATATCGGTAATCGGTATCGGTAAAATAATATATCTGTTTTAGCAGATATTTTATTTTATAGCCTTTTGTTATGATGAAGGCTGCAAATTATATGAATGTTTTCTGGGGAAGCTTTCAAAACAGTCAACAAGTTGGACATTTTTTAAATTCAGAGTTTAAAAGCCTTTTTCAGAAATGATTGTATTTTCTTAATACAGCATGAGATCATATCCACATGGGTTATATCGGTTATCGGCCATAACAGCAATTCATTATATCGGATATCGATATCGGCCAAAATGTCTCATCGGTACATCCCTACTCTTAACACACAATGGTGAATGCATCTGAATCACTAAAATCTGCAAGCCTGTTACGTAGGAGCAATCCATGATTTTATTTTATTCTTGCTGCAGTATTGTATGTCCTTTTCATCTTGTACAATTACTGTACTTGTTCTCTTGTGTTGTGGTTCAGCAGCTAAGGTATATTCTTATTTTTATTTTAATGTTTGTCAAATTAATAAATACTGAACACCACCCATTACAGCCTGGGTGGTGTTCAGTAGAGTTAAAACACACCCATCACAGCAAAATGAGTGGTGATGGTGTGTGTGTGTGTGTGTGTGTGTGTGTGTGTGTGTGTGTGTGTGTGTGTGTGTGTGTGTGTGTGTGTGTGTGTGTGTGTGTGTGTGTGGGCGTGTGTGAGTGTGTGTGTGTGCGTGTGTGCATGTGTGCGCGTGTGTGTGTGTGTGTGTGCGTGTGTGTGTGTGTGTGTGTGTGTGTGTGTGTGTGTGTGTGTGTGTGTGTGTGTGTGTGTGTGTGGGGGGGTGAGAAGCCAGCAATAGGGATCGTTGTTGCTACACTAGTGACACCTGTTGGGTGGTGCCTGTTCAGCAGGCGATAATAAACTTAAAATCTTAAACTTGTCTTCCTTAAACTTAAACGTGTCTTCCTTAAATAACAAACAGTATTCCAGTGGTCCAAGTTTATGAATGCTCTTTATCAATCAGATAATACTCTAATATGATAGTCTCACAGTCCATAAGGTTGTGTATTTGAGAACATATTTGTTTTTTTATTTTCAGGCCGAGAATCACTAAGGTGCATTTCAAAGAAACTCAGTTTGAGCTGCGAGTCATTGGCAAAGATGTAAGTACACAGTTCACAACGCTCACAACGTGTCGCTTCACAACACGTTGTGAGCGTGCAGATCGTCTATTTCCACTACTACTTAAACATTTGTTTTCTAATTTATGGGGGGAAAGAAAATCATTTAATTAGTTTTTAATTCATGAAAATGTTTGAAAATAAATGTAGGAAACAATAAATAAAGGGACCCATAAAAATGTGTCCGCGACCCACAGATGGGTCCCGACCCACTGTTTGGGAACCAGTGTTTTATATCATGCTCGTACAGTATAGTTGATATTTGTACATATTATTTGATATTTTTAGCAGGGCCTGGCTGTAAGTCCAGTTACCCTGGGTAAATATAGTAACTTTGCTTTGCTTTGCTTTGTACTTCTCAAGTGTTATGGGTGCCGTTCTCAAACACTATTCTTAACAAAAAATGGCAAGGAAGGTATAGTCTACTGGAAGCTCCCATAAGTCCCATGTTAGACCCAGAAATGTTAGTTTAAACTTTTATGATTCAAATGTCATCCATACTGTCCATAGTCTTAGAAGATGAGATTGGTTGCTAAAAGTTGCACGTTGAGCATGCTTGGAATGGATTCAGAATGATGAAAAACCCCCTTGTTTGACATGTCACATGCTACTTAAAGAATGATGAAATTTATATAATCTTTTGCCTTATACAGGTTGTTAATGGTATGGTCACATATTATGCTAATTACTATTAGGCTATTAGGCCTATAGAAAACATTTCTATCATAAAAGTTTATACTAATCACCATTTCTGGGTTCATGAACAGTAAGAAGGAAGGAAAGAAGAAATTATACTGTTGATAATATTGTTCATGTTCTTGTCTTAGTGCTCAGAGACATCGTTTTTCTTTGAGGCACCGAACAAGGCAGCCTGCAAACACCTCTGGAAATGCTGTGTGGAGCATCACACCTTCTTCAGGTAAATGACCAGTGGAACATAATGTTAGAGCCTGTGATTCACTCTATGTCTAACATAATGTTAGAGCCTGTGATTCACTGTCTGTCTAACATAATGTTAGAGCCTGTGATTCACTGTATGTCTAACATAATGTTAGAGCCTGTGATTCACTGTCTGTAATGTCTACAAGCGGCTGGCTGAGGACTGCCCTGCTCTAGCATCTCAACAGTAGTTTATGAGGGAGGCGAGAGATTTACTTCAGCTACAAGCGGTGTTGTTTTTGTCGACTAAAAACTAAGACGAAAGATGTTCGTCGACTACCTTTTTTCACGGATGAAAACTAAATGGAAACTAAATGGAAACTAAGCTATGATGACTAAAACTAAGACTAAAACTAAAACAAAAATACATCGCATGGATGCACCTGGGACGTATCCTCAGTGATGTATCCCAAGGTCAACGGGGTTTCGGGTCTCCCAACATCATACCCCTCACTCAGGTGACCCAGCCGGGGTGATCAAGTCCCGACTTACGTTCCACGGTCCCAGTAGCTACCCTCGATCAGTCCTGTTAGGGAAAAACCAGGGCCACACAATCCGTTCCTCCTGAACTACTCTGCCGGGACTGGGAGCTACCATTCTGGCGCGTGGAAGGACTAGGCTCTGTGGGTTGACTCCTGTCCGGGTCCCTCCTACGTCTCACCAGGTCCACTCCTGCTCTCACCAGGTCCAGCCCCTGTGCGTTGCACCAGACTCCCAGCACCAGGCACTTTATTCAGGAATGGTGGTCTTGGTGGATTCTCGAGCTGCAATGGTTCCGCAGGCTCCACCTTGCCCTTGGTGGTGCCACAGGCTCCGCTTGAGGCTTGATTGGCCCTCCTAAAGGCCTCACCGCGGGTTTGTTGGGCTTCTTCCTCACGGAAGACACAGGCTGGGGCGCCAACCCATACTGCTCCCGGGTGCCGTCTACATTCCGGCTGCCACCCGTCTCTCCGGTGGTCACCAGACTATTCCTGGTTGTCACGTAGATAAATATAAATAAATATATTGGACGATTTCGTCAACAGATAAAAACTAGACTAAAATGTTAGGAAGGGACTAGTGGACAAGAGATCCAGTATAAGTCATTTTACACTTGGTTGCATGCTGAAAATAGCAGATCTAGAAGCTCACAACGCATCGCAGCACGGCACGTTGTGAGCTTGTAGATCGGCTATTTTCAGCAAGTGTAAAATACTACAACGGCATCAAGGCCCGACAAAATACATTTTAGTCGACTAAATCAACTGTAAATTTAGTGGACTAAAATCTTATGACATTTAGTTGACTAAAACTACTTCGACTAGAACTAAATTTGCATCCAAAAACAACACTGTCTACAAGCCAGGCAGCTTCTGTAGTCGCAGACCCGTTTTCATGCTGATGGTTGTTCAGATAGTTATGATGAGTGCTCAGGGGCTCTATATCGTAACTCTTCTATTTGATGGCTCTGGAACTGAAGACCTTCTGATTTTGAGACAGCATCTCTACCCACTAATGCACTGCTTGTTTTTAGTGTGGGGTACACTTCTATGGTGCAACGTAGGTGAGTTAAAACTGAGGGAAAACATGAGGTCTGTTTTCTAGGAGTGTACATCTGAGGCATCAACAGTCTGACACTGTTATTGCTGCATTATTAGTTAGTTCCCTATAGTCTCCCTATAAAGCAACACCATTCTCTGATGGATCAGGGCACTGGTGGGAAGTTTTATTTCATTTAAACCAGTCTCAGTTCCCATCGATAGGGGAATCCATCCCTGAGGCACACTCTGACACTCCCACATTGAGATCAAATGCCCCTAAAGCTCTGTCAGGCTGCTGATCCGCTATAGACGGCGCGCGGAGGTGAAAGATTCTAAACCCACCTGTTTGAAGTGACTCTGCTGCATCCATATCAATGACGGGAGAGGAGAGGAGCTGGAGGAGAGCTGAAGAGAGGAGAGAGGCTTGGTGAGAGAGCAGGGGAGAAAAGGGAATTAGGACCAGTCACAACAGAAGAGAAATAGGAGCGAGGTGAGACGTTTCTGGAGACAGGAGAGGAGAAAAATGACAAGATCATATCATATCATATATGATATGATATGATATGATATGATATGATATATGATCAGTACTTTATTGTGAGTTCACACTGAAATGTGTCTTGCGACCCAGCGGCAATGCCATTGATATAGCACAGGACAAAAACAAGATTACATACATAAAAGACATGAAGACAAGAGCAATGTCCACCACTCCAAACTCCTGATTAGAACCTCTTTAGTCTGACCTTATTGTATGCTGCGACACCATGGGCTCCATTTTCGTCCCCGCCGTTACCCGCAACGCTGCCCGCAAGTCAGCCGCTGCCCGAAAATTACGAGTATATGAGCTTGCTTTGTCCCTAAATGGTATTTTGGTCCAGCGTCACCCGCTATCTATTATGCCGACACCTTTGCGCCTAGAGGTGTGGTCATGGGCGTGTTGTTGGCACGCTTTCCCCTAAATTGCTATTTTGGTCACACACATTTGGGAAGGCGCATAGTGGAGTTTAAAAGCACCCGTAAGCCGTATTAGTTTGGTATAGCGGCGCGCACTGTGCACCTGCATGGAGATGTCCGCGGGCTCAGGCTGTGTCATTTCTCCTTATTCTCCTACGCATCTCTTTGTAATTTTCCTATAATCAGCAGAAATGAGTGCCTGCCTCTTCCTTGTGTCCATTGTGTTTATATAATTGTCTAGTCAAAGACAATGCCAGGCATTGTGCGGCGTGCGCGATTCCATTTGCTCGTTCAGTTTCATAACCCCATAGCGCAGCAAATGGGGTTTAATCCGATTTCTCGAACTTTCCTTTTTGCTTGATACCGTTTCGTAGAGACGGCCTACACGCACGATCTATATACCAAATGAAAGCTCGAATTTCGTAGATTACAAATAAATGAGCGAGATCTGAGGGAGTTGTGACTCAATGAAAAGATGAGTGTTCTTTGCTCTGTGCTTCAAGGCAGCAACGCATCACTCTTCCATGGGCTATAGACCGTAAGGCTACTGTATGAAGCGATATATCACTGGGCATAACGGGCAATGGATAAGGGATCTCTTAAAGGCAATGGCAAGTGGCACGGTGATTGGTTTCATTATTTCATGAACGCCCAAACCACAGCTATGCATAATGGAACGGGTAGCGGAGATGTTTTAGGGATTTAGGTAGGTGACTTTTAGTGCGGGAACGCCCCTTCCCCACTGCTAAATCCCCAAATAGTGTGTTTTAGAAAGCTCGAACGAAAATAGAGCCCCCATATCTCCTTCCGGAAGGTAGCAACCTATATTAACCCATTCTGGACGGGAACCCCTTTTGGTGTTTTAACTAAGCATTATGTTTTACTTTATCTATTGAAAAATAGCAGATCTACAAGCTCATAGCGCGCCACCGAGTGGCGCGCTACGAGCTTGTAGATCTGCTATTTTTGAAAAATCGTGAAAATATTTATTTCAGAAAACAAAACTGGAGGATTTAGAAGAATTTTTTTTAAATTTTGAGGTCAGGCCTAAATGGCTTAAAGCAATAAGCCACAAGAGGTCTCTACCGTGGATTTTATAATGGCTGAGAGGCGTAGGTAGATCCGACGACGCGATAGCGGAGGGTATACAGGAACGTATCAGTCCACTTTATTCACATTATTTTCAATATATCATTGATCTATGACATGCTGACATTACAGTCTAATAGCACTCCCTCTTTTGTGATAAATGTGTGTACTGTACATGTGTGTGTGCGCAAGCAGGATGCCTGAGAACGACGACGACACCTTGACCCGGAAATTATCCAAACTGGGTAATCTAGGATCCAAACATCGATATAGGTAGATATCCAAACACACACGCACACGTGCACGCGCACGCGCACACGCACACACACACACACACACACACACACACACACACACACATCTTATAGACACAGCAGGTTGAATTAAATAGACTTGAGTATTTTTTCCCGTCTCTTTCTGTCTGTGCTCCAGCGGTCGCACGGCCTACCAGATGAGAAAAGACTGTATTGTGCTGCCCAGACCAAACCTCACTGTGGTCCGAACACGCAGCAAGACGTACCCTAAAAGACAACAAAATACAGGTGCTGTCATCTATATTTATTAAAAATGCAGCATTTTGTATTCCCACAAAGCTGTTTGGAGACTTTGGACAAATCACCATCCAGTAATTCAGTACTTCTGGTTGCTGTGGAATCTGAGTGGGATTTGCTTTATTTTAGCTGTCATTTCCTCCTTTTCTAAACATGTTGTTCATCACTTCATTATGAACAACATTTCAAATAAAAAAAGGGGGGGGGGGTTTCCCCCGATATCGATATTTTAATAATCAATATTGATTATTTATCGCGGGAGGACGTATCGATATATATCGCCATATTGATATTTCAGCACACCCCTAGTGTGTGCGTGCAGGTTTCTCTCAGGTTTGAGGTCTGTAACCTGACCCGGGCCAGATGAGGCCTGGTGTCTTATGTTTCCTTGGTTTGGGGTTTCTTTTCATACTGTAGAATACCATGTTATGCATACATGCCTAATCCCTTCTCATTATCTTCCCTCTTCTCAAATCTCAATTTACAATTTAGGCATTTAGCAGACGCTCTTAATCCAGAGCGATTTACAATAAGCGAGAACAAAAAAGCATGGCAATTCATCACATACATACAAAGTAGTTATCAAGAAACATGCGTAAACTAAGAACGTAACAGTGGAATATCTATATAATTAAACTATACATATAAACTATACAATATACATAACTATATACTATAAAGTGCTATGACTACATCAAAATGCAATTCTAGTGCTGTCTACATAGCATGCTATAAGTCTGTATAAGTCTGTATAAAATGCTATCTAAGTCTACATAAAGTGCTATCTAAGGGGGTAGGGTAAGTGCTACGGGCCATGATGGAGTCTGAAAAGGTGGGTTTTCAGACTACGGCGGAACGTTGGGAGTGAGGCTGCAGTTCTGATTGCAATGGGAAGTGCATTCCATAGTTTTGGAGCCAGAAGGGAGAAGAGTTTGGGACCTGTCTCTTCTCTTTAACCCATTCTGAACGGGAACCCCTTTTGGTGTTAGCATCATGTTATAATAATAATAATAATAATAATAATAAAACTTTATTTGTATAGCACCTTTCATGACATGAAATGCAGCTCAAAGTGCTTTACAGAGCAATGGAGAGGGGGAAAAAGAAGGAAAAAAAAGAAAGAAAAGAAAAGCAAGGCATAAACATTAAAAAACAAGAGCAGTAATGCAATACAGTGAGGACATGAATAACAAAAAATAAAAAAAAACAAATCAATTAAAAGCAAGGGTGTAGAAGTGGGTCTTGAGCTGTGCTTTAAAAATGTCTACAGAGGCTGCCTGTCGAAGGTACAGTGAGAGTTTGTTCCACGCCGTCGGCCCGTAGAAGCAAAAAGCTGCTTCCCCGTATTTTTTAGTTGCCATTTTTTTAGGCAAAGCGAGCAGGCCAGCAGTGGAAGACCTTAGGGGGCAGTTTGGGACATATTTAGGCAGGCAGTCATGTAGGTAGGAAGGTGCGAGACCATTGAGAGCTTTATAAACAAGTAGAAGAATTTTAAAATCAATCCTAAAAACAACCGGAAGCCAGTGCAATGAAGCCAAAACTGGAGTAATATTTTCTCTCATCTTAGTTAAAACTCTGGCTGCTGCATTTTGGACAAGTTGTAATCTGTCAGTTGTTTTCTTAGGCAGTCCAGAAAAAAAGTGCATTGCAGTAATCAAGCCGAGAAAAAACAAAGGCGTGGATTAGCGTTTTTGCATCGTCCAATGACAAATAGGCTCTGATTCGTGCAATATTTCTAAGATGAAAAAAGGCAATCTTGGTAACATGATTAATGTGTGAATTAAAATTCAATTCAGAATCAATAATGACCCCCAAGTTCTGACACTTTAATGTTATGCTTTAGCTATTGAAAAATAGCAGATCTACAGCAGAGCTTGGCCCGAATATATTCTTTCAGAGCGAACGTTTTTAACTCAAATCTTTGCTTCTGGGGGGGTTCCTGGAACTATTTTTAGATGGGGGTTGGTGACCTATTACATATAATTTTTGGGGTCCTTGACATGAAATATTGAGAACCACTGATATAGAAACATGAGGTTTTTCAGAAAATAATACATTTTAAAAATACTTTTTTAAATTTCGAAATCAGGCCTAAATGGATTAACTCTCTTCTCCCGTGCTCTCCTCCTGTGCCTTGGCTTCTTTCTCTGGTCCATTAGGTCTCACCAATGGGAACAGCTGTACGACGAAGCCAGCCAATACCGACGTAGATGGAACCTCCCCGTCGCCTGCAAAAAGGTGACATCTTTCTATTCTATTATTATGGAATGTATTATTTATGCAGTGACATGTTTTGGGCTACAAGGCTTAAATAATGGTGGTATTCTGACTAGAACTCAGTAGAACATTCAAAGTGTCAGATGAATAAAATAGACGTAACATTGGTGGTGGGGATATGTTAATATATTAATATATCATCATACTATAATCATCATCATCATCATACTATAATCATCATACTATATCATACTATAATCATACTATAATCATACTATAATCATACTATCATCATCATCATACTATAATCATCATCATCATCATCATACTATAATCATCATACTATATCATACTATAATCATACTATAATCATACTATCATCATCATCATCATCATACTATAATCATCATACTATATCATACTATAATCATACTATAATCATACTATAATCATACTATCATCATCATCATACTATAATCATCATCATCATCATCATACTATAATCATCATACTATATCATACTATAATCATACTATAATCATACTATAATCATACTATAATCATACTATCATCATCATCATACTATAATCATCATCATCATCATACTATAATCATCATACTATATCATACTATAATCATACTATAATCATACTATCATCATCATCATACTATAATTCAGTCAATGTCTGTCTGAATGTGTGTCTGTCTGTCAGGCAAGTATTTTTCTTAATGAACGGCAATTAAAGATATTTATGGGGGGGCAATATCTCCCAACGGGTAAGGGCTAGTAATAATAAATAATGGGATGACGATTAATTCTATTACAGTTCCAAGGTGGCCTGCAGGCCAGAGAATGGAGCAGAGGAGCGTCATGGGAAACCCAGTGCACCCTGGGAAGAGAACGCTCCACAGAGGTACACTCAGAGCACTGTGGTTTTTGGCAGCAAATTTCTATTTTAGTTTTAGTCATTATAGTCTCTTGAATAGTTTTATTTTTAGTTTCAGTCACATTTTAGTTACCTGGAATGCTTTAGTGTTAGTCTAGTTTTAGTCGACTAAATATCATAAGGTATTTTGCCGGGCCTTGATGCCGTCGTCATGGCTGTTTTTACACTTGTGACTTTAGCACGACGCGTTGTGAGCTTATTTGTTGACAAACTCGACAGTATATTTAGTCATAGTTTTAGTCATCATGGCTTAGTTTTTATTTCGTTTTTATGTAGTTTTTCAGTGAAAAATGGTATTAACGTATGATGTTATATGGTCTGCCTATAGGCCTTTCCCCAAGTCACGCACATAGGTCTCCTAAAGCATCTGCCTCGTGTGGACGTTTGCAGCACTCATTCAAATTTCCATACTGTCTGTCTGTCTGTCTGTCTGTCTGTCTGTCTGTCTGTCTGTCAATCAGCAGCTTATACAACACAGCCAATGATCGAAACAAGTCCCCCAAGTTCCCGGCATCGAGGGGTCGAACCCACTCGGGGGGCAGTGAAAACAACGAGGCAGGAAAGCGCCAGAGGTACGTAACTCTCAGTAGTACAACAGTCTTGTCAAAACTTGACTATTGTAACTCCCTCCTTACTGGCCTACCGGCATGTGCACTTAAGCCCCTCCAACTGATCCAAAATGCCGCAGCCCGCCTGGTCTTCAACCAGCCAAAATTCTCACACGTCACCCCCCTTCTCCGCTCCCTCCATTTGCTCCCGGTCGCTGCCCGCACAGAATACAAAACTCTGATGCTGGCATTCAAAGCAACCAAAGGCATGGCCCCCCCATATCTCACAAGTATGATCGTACCCTACAAACCCTCCCGCGCACTCAGATCAGCCAACGCAGGGAAGCTGGAGGTACCTTCACTAAAAACGCCGGGACAACGCTCCACACGTCCCAAACTCTTCTCCCTTCTGGCTCCAAAACTATGGAATGCACTTCCCATCACAGTCAGAACTGCAGCCTCACTCCCAATCTTCCGCCGTAGTCTGAAAACCCACCTCTTCAGACTCCACCATGGCCCGTAGCACTTGCCCTAGCCTAGCCCCTTAGATAGCACATTATGTAGACTTAGATAGTATTTTAAACAGACTTATAGCTTGTTACGTAGACAGCTCTAGAATTGCACTTTATGTAGTCATAGCACTTTATGTAGTCATAGCACTTTATAGTACACATAATATATTATATAGTATAGTATGTATAGTTTACATAGATACTCCACTGTTACGTTCTTAGTTTACGCATGATTCATGATAACTACTTTTTATATATGTGATGTATGCCATGCTTTTGTTATTGCTTAATGTAAGTCGCTCTGGATTAAGAGCATCTGCTAAAGGCCTAAATTGTAAATTGTAAATTGTAGTACAGCACACAAACATAATACATTATGAGAACAACAGATTTATATTTAATAGAAAAAGTTACTCTAATCTAATCAATAGGGATTTGTGATCCGACCGTAATGTAACACTTTTGTTAAGTGAAATAAATGTCTATTCTTGTGTGACTTTAAACTAACTGATGGTGTGTTGCTGTTCTCAGGAAAGGCCAAGTGGCCACTGACCAACAGAATAAACAGTACAGGAGAAGGTGAGTAGAACACATTTATAACTAAATCCCAAAACCTTGTATTGAAAGTGGGCCAAATGTCAGTTCTAACAGAATGAATTCCATGAGGTTTACTCTCTCTCAGTACCATCTCTGTCTCTGTTACCCCACGGAAATCACAACCTAGATCTCGGTCCCGCGGCAACACGAGCAGTGGTAGTGAATCCGAAAACTCTGCAAACGTCAGAGAACACCGCAAGAAGAAAAACAGGTCTGTTTATCCATCCGTCTATCCATCTTTATATGTATTTGCTGCCCCCAAAGTTGTGGGGCACCAATCAGGGCCCAGTATGCAAATATGGGGCACAGGAGCAGGTTTATCACCAGAGGCATTTGCTGCCAGACTAATATCTACGTAGTGATAGTCTGACCATGCCAGGCTAACACACAGATGCCTAGTCATGTTTAACCCATTGAGACCTGGAACGCATCCATGTCACGTTAGCGTTTAACCACATTAACCATTAACCCATTTTGGGCGGGAACCCCTTTTGGTGTTTTAAACATTATGTTATAATTTAGCTATTGAAAAATAGCAGATCTACAAGCTCATAGCGCGCCACCGAGTGGCGCGCTATGAACTTGTAGGTCTGCTATTTTTGAAAAATCGTTAAAATGTGCCTCAAATCTTTCCGAAAATTGTCATGATTTAGAAAACTTTTTTTTAAAAATTTTGACGTCAGGCCTGAATGGGTTAATATTTGAGTCTCATCTCTGTCAGGCTGACGGCCAGGGACAGAGATGATGTTTCATACCCCTGTGTTTGGGGTACACTGGGCCTGCTATGTGGGCCAATAGGAAGTCACTGGGCCTGCTATGTGGGCCAATAGGAAGTCACTGGGCCTGCTGTGTGGATGTCTGGAGCTAATCAAGACAACCACCAGACCAATCAGTGGCAAATGTCTTGTGAACACTGCCTGTAGGACACAGAAGTGGAACGTTCTTTTTGTAATGGATGATGGCTCTGATCAGACTGAAACCATGCCCAAATTTGGAGTCATACGTCATAGATAAGATCATTAATTCCGTAGGCGACTGACTGGCGTCACAGGATGGCCACATGAAGTCCGACGTCCACTTGAAGCCGTTCCCGTTGCCGTTGCCGTTCCCGCGGAAATCTACTAGGGATCCACTTGATTGTTTTCTAGCATAGACGGACATAGTGGGAGACAGTCAGAGTTGCCTTCATGAGGAAAGGAATGGCAGAATTAGCACTATCAGAGTTATCATTATTATGGGTAGACATGTGTACTAGAAGTACAGTAGTAGTAATTTGATCAGGAGGAGTAGTAAGTAGCAATAGTGTTGACAGTAGTAGTATATTCATACATTCCTGTTTGCGTCCCCGACCGGATTGAGGTTGGTGAGGGGTGCGTTAACACGACCGGAATGAGGTTGGTGAGGGGTGCGTTAACACGACCGGAATGAGGTTGGTGAGGGGTGCGTTAACACGACCGGATTAAGGTTGGTGAGGGGTGCGTTAAAACGACCGGATTAAGGTTGGTGAGGGGTGTGTTAAAACGACCGGATTAAGGTTGGTGAGGGGTGCGTTAAAACGACCGGATTAAGGTTGGTGAGGGGTGTGTTAAAACGACCGGATTAACGTTGGTGAGTTAAGGGTTGGGAGAGGGTTAAGGTTAGGTTTTAGGTGTGCTGCCCCGTGGGAGGTTAGGGTGAGGGTTTGAGATAGGTTGTAGGACTAATGACTGGTCTAACCAATGACTAGTCTAAACTAAGTACTGCACCCCCCCCCCCCCCCCCCCCCCCCCCCAGGTGTCGTCAGGGTAACGAGCTCATTGACTCCGCCCCTCAATGGGAGGCGGTCCAGAGGCGTCAGAAGGACAAAGGCCAGAGCGACCCCAACCAACGACGCTCTCGACATCGCTCCAGATCGTAAGTAGTAGTATGAGACAGTGTTGTTTTTGGCAGGCAGCAAATTTTGATTTTAGTTTTCAGTCATAGGGCAGTTTTATGCGTGTCTTAAGTACCAGGTCTTATTACTTAACTTAAGACCTGGAGGCGTGATCAATGCCATTTGGCTATTCTGAGTGGCCAAACAGCATTGACCACGCCTCCAGGTCTTAAGTTAAGTCATAATACCTGGTACTTAAGACACGCATAATACTGCCCATAGTCTTTTGAATAGTTTTAATTTAGTTTTTAGTCACATTTTAGTCACCTGGAATGTCTTAGTGTTGTAGTCGACTAAACGTCATAAGATTTTAGTCGACTAAATCTACGGTTGATTTACTCGACCAAAATGTATTTTGGCGGGCCTTGATGCTGTCATAATGGCTGATTTTACACTTGGTTGAAAATAGCAGATCTACAAGCTCTACGAGCTTGATCTGCTATTTTCAACCAAGTGTAAAATGACTTATTCTGGATCTCTTGTCCACTAGTCCCTTCCTAACATTTTAGTCTAGTTTTTATTTGTTGAAGAAATTGTCAATTAGTTATATACATTCTGTACCACTATGTCTACACACTGTACATCTAGACTTGGATATAATGTTCAGTGGACTCGCTGCACAGGTAACAGGTACGGTCGCCCCTTTTCCATCTCGCCCCACTACTCTACCTACCTAGCTGTAAATAACAACATAATTATGATAATTCATGTTGGTGATTATATAAAAGGTATTATCATATTCATTTATCATTGTTAAGTTCACTCTGTATATCCACGGGCATAATAGCATGATGATGCCATTACAAAACATGGGCTACATGGAAGAAATGTGTTTAATAAAACGAAATTAACTGCTAGAAGGCTGCTAATCTGCTATCTGCTAAGCTGCTGAAAGTAATTCTACAATGTCCCCTCTGATGGTGGGAACTTGCATGCTTACAGTAGCTGCTCGCTCGGGCAGTGCACACCAGTGTTTTCATCAACATCGACTAAATCTAAGATGAAAAATGTGCGTCGACTACCCTTTTCCACTGACAAAATTACATGAAAACTAAGCTATGACGATTTAAACTAAGACTAAATATACTGACGATTTCGTCAACAAATAAAAACTAGACTAAAATATTAGAAAGGGACTATTTTCAGCAAGTGTAAAATCAGTCATTACGAGGGCATCAAGGCCCACCAAAAATACATTTTAGTCGACTAAATCAACTGTAGATTTAGTCGACTAAAATCTTATGATATTTAGTCGACTAAAAACATTCCAGGTGACTAAAATGTAACTGAAACAAAATGAAAACTATTGAAGAGAGTATGACTAAAACTAAAATCTAAATTTGCTGCCAAAAAACACAACACTGCATGGTGCACACTTCACCAACCTCAAAGCCCTGCTGTCGTCACGCCCGCCTTGTCATGCATGTAAAACCATGCAGTTTGGACTGAAACTAAACAAACATCCCGTCCTCCAGAGCATCCGATCTAGCACTAACCGCCTCACAGCAGTCTGACAGACTGCTCTGCTCTCTGGTGGGTGGGTGTCACTGTGCTTATTTACATTTTGATAGACATTTCCCAGTCTGCAGGGAAAGCTAAACATCTCCGATGTTTCTACATTTACCCTGACATACATACCCTGGGGATTTATGCTCCACTGGCATCGGAGTCGTATTTGGTTTTGAGTCAGTCATGCACCAACATATCTGTTTTATTTGTTTTATTCCAGCATCAGAGACAAACTTGGTCGTGTGTGTCTTGCTGTAGAATTGGGCTAAACAGCCTCTACTGTATGTTCTGTTTCTTCACAGGAGAAGTCCTGACGTTCAAGCTAAAGAACTGCTATGGAAACACATCCAGTGAGTTCATTCAAGACAACTAATGTTACCTACTAGTCTAGTGAAGAGAGTTTCTGATAGTCAGTGGTTACAACAACTTTGTGTGTGTGTGTGTATGTGTGTGTGTGTGTGTGTGTGTGTGTGTGTGCGTGTGCTTGTGCGTGCGCGTGCAGGAAAGATCTGGTGGATACAGCAGGCCTCTCTGAAGACCAGTTAAAAGAGATTCCTTACACTAAAGTGGAGTGAGTAATCATCGTTATGCTGTAAATACATACATTCATGCATACTGTATGAATTGTATGTACATGTCAATACTATTATACATACAGTACACAGGCATGCATATCCAAGTTCTACTGTTTAACTGTGTGTGTGTGTGTGTGTGTGTGTGTGTGTGTGTGTGTGTGTGTGTGTGTGTGTGTGTATATATATATATATATATATATATACATAATTCCAGTAAATGGATATGTGAATTAAACTGTCCCTCCTCTCTCCGTTAGAACTCAGGGTGATCCAGTCAGAGTTCGACATTCCCATTCTCCCAGAAGTTTCCGACAGTTCCGTCGATCTCACTGCTCGGACGGAGAGCGATCCGTACTCTCTGAAGTGAAGTAAGACGAAGCCTATGCTGAGTTGTGTCAATCGATCAAAACGTCAATTTGGGGTTCCTCGTCAGTAGGTCGGCTATCAGGCAGCTAATCGATTCATCGTCAATTTAGTGTGTGGGTACCATGAACAGCATACTGTACAAGAAAAGTAATTTTGACCTTGCCCTTGATTACGAGCTTGACATTTCACCTTTTCAACCAAAAAGTTAGTGTTTTAACTAAGCATTATGTTATACTTTAGCTATTGAAAAATAGCAGATGTACTCACAAGCTCACGAGCTTGTAGGTCTGCTATTTTTTAAAAATCGTGAAAATGTGGCACACATCTTTGAATATATATATTCTTTCAGAAGACTTTTTATTTATTTCGATGTCAGGCCTAAATGGGTTAATCATCTATTCAGGGCAGCATACTATCATTCCCACCAAGATGAATGGAAATCCATTCTCTGAATATTTTGCTGGCAGACAGACCGAGTCGATTCTACCCTGCTTGTATTTCTATGGGCAGCAGGTTAATAACTTGTATTGCTATATGGGCAGCAGGGTAATACCTTGTATTGCTATGGGCAGCAGGGTAATAACTTGTATTGCTATATGGGCAGCAGGGTAATACCTTGTATTGCTATGGGCAGCAGGGTAATAACTTGTATTGCTATGGGCAGCAGGGTAATAACTTGTATTGCTATATGGGCAGCAGGGTAATACCTTGTATTGCTATGGGCAGCAGGGTAATAACTTGTATTGCTATATGGGCAGCAGGGTAATACCTTGTATTGCTATGGGCAGCAGGGTAATAACTTGTATTGCTATATGGGCAGCAGGGTAATAACTTGTATTGCTATGGGCAGCAGGGTAATAACTTGTATTGCTATGGGCAGCAGGGTAATAACTTGTATTGCTATATGGGCAGCAGGGTAATAACTTGTATTGCTATGGGCAGCAGGGTAATAACTTGTATTGCTATATGGGCAGCAGGGTAATAACTTGCATTGCTATGGGCAGCAGGGTAATAACTTGTATTGCTATGGGCAGCAGGGTAATACCTTGTATTGCTATATGGGCAGCAGGGTAATAACTTGTATTGCTATATGGGCAGCAGGGTAATACCTTGTATTGCTATGGGCAGCAGGGTAATACCTTGTATTGCTATATGGGCAGCAGGGTAATACCTTGTATTGCTATGGGCAGAAGGGTAAATAACGGAAGTGATTCCATATCTTCTTCTTGTCTTCTCCTCAGTGCAAGGACAGACCTCGTCCCTCCCCTCCCTGTGACTCGGACCGCCGACACCCCTGGTTCTTCTGCCCCTTCACAGGTTGGTCTCCACACTGTCACAATAGTCCGGCAGCCGACAAGCTTATTTAGTTTAAAGTGGGAACTTTGGTATATAGTCTTTTTTATTGGCCTAAAATATTGTCTATATACAATTATACATACTCGTGGCCTCTCGTCTATTCCGTCCATAAACTATAACATTGTGTTTGTTATATATCCACAGAAGAAGCAGACCTCCAGAGAACAGCTGGCAGAACTTTCAGAGGTCAACGTTAACAGCGGTGTAAAAGTCATCAAGACTAGCCCATCCGGCTACTGAATACAAATGACCACATGGAGCACACCGTGGTTTGGTGGAATGGGACACAGTTAGAAAACTGGAGGAGGGTCTAATTTCCTTGCAGCTGCCAACGTGTTCATCCCTTCTGAGATGTCCCTTACTTGCTTTGAGGGTGGTACTGCAAATGCACTCCGACCCTTCTGTTGAAATGGGTTCATGTACTGTATTTATGGAATACAATACACTATAAGAAAATCACAATCTTGCTCACACTGTGTGGATTATAGTGTTTGAAGCATTCCAGTATTGCTGGACCTTTTGTGTGACACAAAATGCTGTTTTATCTGGTATAAGAACATGGCAACTAAATTATGACTGCACAGAGAGTTTATTTTTAATCTCAAACAGTAATGTAATCTATGTCATTTTAACACCCCCTGCCATTGTTTTGTGTCCAGTGTGTGTGTGTCTGTCTGTTGGTGTGTTTGTTGGCTTGCAATGCTGCGTTATTTCCAATTTCAAAGTTGGTCAGTGGAGCCTAGGTTACCTTATTACATTTGGGGAATAACTGGTTTAGGTTCAAAGCTTTAAAAAAAAGAAAGACAAAAGCCTATACTAAAAACTAAGACCAAGTTTCTGAGCTATAAGCCTGACTAATTTATAGCGTTAGACATTTTGGTGATCAAGGTCACGATAAAATGTTTCCACTTTAAAAAAATGGTTAAAAGAGGTATATACTGCTACTATTATCAACAGTAGGAAGTCCTACATTTCTTATTTTGGCAACACGATCTTTGACCTTGAGCAAACTTAAAAGGTCACACCCAAGGTCACCGCCTGATCTGGTCAAAGGGGTTTGTTGTGCCACAGTGGCATGATCTGCCAATTGTTTCTACAGTAGAAACGTAGAGAAACATGTACGTTCTGTAACTAATGAGCAAAAAGAGCAAAGTTAAGAAAGTGAACACTGGAAACGGTTACTGATATAAATATTACTCCTGCAGTGAAAACAATCTGACATTATTAGGCTGTTCAAATAGTACAGTATGTGTAGTCTTAACCCATTTAGGCCTGACCTCAAAATTTGAAAAAAATCTAAAAAAAAATAGCAGACCTACAAACTCGTAGCGCGCCACTCGGTGGCGCGCTATGAGCTTGTAGATCTGCTATTTTTCAATAGCTAAATTATAACATGTTTAAAACACCAAAAGGGGTTCCCGCCCAAAATGGGTTAAGATAAAGGTTGCATTCTGGAATAACTACTGATCATATTCTTAAAATAATGAATGACTGTCATCATGTACACTTTGGAATATGCCATTATCCCAATTTCATATGATGAAAATTACATTATTTTGAGGATACTGCTACTGCTACCATCATATCTAATGACTTGACTGTATTTTTGAAGTTCTTATTCAAGCGCCGATATTGGTTTATGTCATTTTGTCACTAAGTACTGTATACACTACTGTACAAAAATAATATTGTGGAATGATGCATTAGCCATATTAGTCTCTGTAATTCAAGTGTTGTTTTGTTAAGTGCACAACTAGGCTATAGCATGATGCACTTTAACAGCTTCTTAAACTCTGCTTCAGTTGACTGGAGGATCCCAATGTAAACAAGCCATGTGTTTGTCTGGGTATTTCAATCCTCTTAGCAGACCTTGTATTGAACTGTGCTTTCCTTGAATTGTGCTTTATACTCTACAAACTGTTAATAAAATGTTCAATCAATCAATCAATCGACACTAGCCAGCATGGTTCTCGCAGAGGTCAGGAAGAAGTGTTCAAAAGCCGACTGCATGATTCTGTGATGCGTCAAGAGACACGACACAGGTTTAAGGTGCTCAATATTTCATGTCAAGGACCGCATCAATTATATGTAATTGGCCGCCGACCCCCATCTGAAAATATGTTGTTCCAGGGACCCCCCCTCCCCCCCCCAGAAGCAAAGATTTGAGTAAAAAACGTTAGCTCTGAAAGAATACATTCAAAGATTTGCGCCACATTTTCACGATTTTTCAAAAAATAGCAGATCTACAAGCTATGAGCTTGTAGATCTGCTATTTTTCAAAAGCTATAGTATAACATAATGCTTAAAACACCAAAAGGGGTTCCCGACCGTTCAGAATGAGTTAAAACATCTTTCTGATGCTGGCTACACTGCTGACAATAATAGTTAGCCAGTGTTATGATGGTGCTTCGGTGATGAGTGGAGTACGATGGTGGTGTCCCAAGCACTACTTCAAAAGAAGGTGGATAGATATGTTCCATATATTCACTGTTACACGTACTGTACAACCACTAGTGTACCACCAGTTGCATTTAGTGGTTGTACAATGTACAGTACATGCTAGGCAGGGTGTACCAACGTTTTTTGGCCTCTGTAATTCCCTGTATTTCCATCACCACTACAGTATGCGTCAGAAAGGTATGATGGTCCTCATCTCGGACGAGAACATTTGCTGGAGAAATTAACTAGTCCTACATACTGTAATAAATGTGAGTTCTATCGTCCCACAACTGTAGGGGTAAACATCAGCCCTGGAAGCACCACAGACAACGATGTACAAATGAGCGACCTTTATTATAATGCTCAACAAGTACATAGAAATAGTATAGTATGCAGAAGTATGAATTACAGTATATTACCATTAACACCACCAGTAAAACCAGGTATAAACTACAGGCCTATATAAATACAATGTCTCTTAAATAATCAGTGCAACATACAGGAAATACACAATACAATGTCTCTTAAAATAATCAGTGCATCCATGCCGGCAATACACGATACAATGTCTCTTTATTCGGGTACTTAACTCGCCGTGGTGGCGGACCCTCCCCCGGGGTCTTTGCTTGTGACGCCGTCCAACTCCCCGGGGAGCTGCGTGTCGGACGACGTGACGTGCGGACAGTTAACCAGTCCTTCTCAGATCGCAGTACTGCGGAGGAGCAATGTGAGCACACACTCTCTAAGCCCCCTCTATCTAACTACAGGAGACCGCAGGTGTAGTCTCCCCTCCTGCTGACTTAAGACAACTAGCTCCCCCTCACTACCCGTCTTCACCGCCGGCAAGACTAATACTTGCGAACGGCCACCTCCCGCACCCAGAGTGCCGCTTCACAAGAAGTGTCACTTTTATACTGGCGTCCTATAGTCACCACCTGAATTCAATCACTGTCCCCGTTCGTTTACCACGCCTGCCTGCGTGGCGTCATTGATGAGTCCGTGTTCACACGCACGCACATCACACTTCTCCCCTTCTTGAAGAAAGGGACTCGTCCCCGAGTCTATAAGGACATCTCGTAGTCTCGTGACCAGACGGCTGGTTTCCGCTGACGAGCTGGACGTCCTCCCCTTACCGTTGGCACCCCTATGGCGTCTTGTTGCCACCGCTCAGGACGGGACGCTGACAGATCCAAGGGCTGGGTCGATTCCGCTGCTGCGGGGCCTTCTGGCCCGTTGGCCTTCTGCGACCCAGCTGATGAGCTCTGCTGGCGTGCAGAACATCCCTCCGACGTCGCTGCAGCTTGGTGGCCCGATTGTCCAAGACCAGCCACAGGCCTGTCCGAGGGAAGGGTTACTTCAGAGGCTGCTGAATCTACTGATGGCCCTCCTTGTTCTCCGGTGACATCTGAGACAGTCTCCAGGTCCCGCTGCAATACCGGTGTCATCACTCCTGCTGACGGGGTCCTCTGTTGCCGTTGACCACCCTCGGTCGCCCCTGCCGGCGCTGTCCTCACCTCCGCGGGGACATCACGGCGGGCCGGACGAAGCTGGACCCAACTGGAACAACCTGGAACCTCCGACTGCTGCCGTTGTTCTGGCGGAGTAGGGCAGACCCTCCGTCCATCTCCCATGGATGTCTCATTCTCTGTTGACTCAGATGGCACTGGCAAGGAAGAAGTACAGGGTTTGAGTCTGTTGAAATGCACAACGGTTTCTGAGCCTCCCTCCATTGGCACTAGCCTGTAGAGGACATCAGTCACCCTTTCTGCCACTCTAAAGGGGCCTTTATACCGTCTCTGTAGTTTGGGACACAGACCACGCTTTTTAGCCTTGTTCCTCACCCAAACTAGTTCGCCCTCCGAATAGTATTGGAATTTGGCCTTTGATGTTGTTCCGCATTTTAAGCTCTTGCTAGCACGGACTTCAAACTACATTTCTAATGATCCCCAGTTTTTGATAAAGAGCATTTGCTCAACATCACTACAGAGAGACATCATGTCAAGAGAGGTATGCAGTCATGTGAATGTGGTTGTTAGAGTGAGGCCAGAGAATGACAATGAGAAGCAGCGTGACAACTTCAGGAACGTGGTCCAGGTTGTGGACAATCACATGCTGATATTTGATCCCAAGCAACAGGAGGATATCTTGTGTTTTGGGTCAAAACGTGTAAGAAACAGGGACATGAACAAGAGGCCAAACAAAGACCTCAAGTTTGTGTTTGATCATGTATTTGGAGAGGACTCTATCCAAGTGGACATCTTTGAGAACACTACGAAAACAGTTCTCGATGGAGTCTTGGCTGGGTTTAAACAGCACAGTGTTTGCCTATGGTGCCACTGGAGCAGGCAAAACGCATACGATGTTAGGCTCACCAGATGAACCGGGGGTTATGTACCGCACTATGAAGGAGCTGTTCATGCGCATGGAGTCACTCAAGGAGGAGAAAGACTTTGATATTTCATTCTCATATCGAGGTTTACAATGAGCAGATCAGAGACTTGTTGGCTAATGTTGGCCCCCTGGCAGTGAGGGAGGACATGAGTAAAGGAGTCGTGGTGACAGGCCTCACATTGCATCGGCCCAAGTCTGCAGACCACATTCTTGAGGCTTTGGAATACGGCAATCAAAACAGGAAACAGCATCCAACTGATATGAATGCCAACTCTTCTCGCTCCCATGCTGTATTTCAGATTTACTTGAAGCAGAAGGACAAGACTGCCAGCCTCAATCCTAATGCCTGTGTGGCCAAAATGAGCCTGATAGACCTGGCGGGCTCAGAGAGAGCCAGCGCCACCAATTGCAAAGGAGCACGTTTCCGTGAAGGCGCAAACATCAACAAGTCACTTCTCGCTCTAGGGAATGTTATCAATGCTCTTGCTGATCCCAAGCGTAAGAAGTCTGCTCACATACCATACAGAGACAGCAAGCTGACACGACTTCTTAAAGACTCCTTGGGAGGCAACTGCAGGACAGTCATGATCGCCAATATCAGCCCCTCGTCCGTGTCATATGACGACACCCTTAACACATTGAAGTATGCTAACAGGGCCAAGGAGATAAAGACCTCGCTGAAGAGCAATGTTGTCACCTTGGACAGTCACATTGGCCAGTATGCATTCATATGTGAAAAACAGCGACAAGAGATTGCAGAGTTGAAGCAGAAGCTGAAAGCTTATGAGAACAACAAGAAGGAAATCTCTTTGCCTGGGGATTCTAACATGATCGCCTCTCAGAAACAAGCAGAGTTTAAAAAGGTGTCCGAATCTTTGCAGACAATTTTCTCCAGCCGGGCCCAGGTCAGGAGTGAACAGCTGGATTTGGAGAGACAACTGAAGGAGAATGAGCTGCGCCAGCGCCACAGTGAGGAGAACAACCTGCAGATCCAATTCTTCTGTGGCAGAGAAAAGACTGAGAAGGCCACCTGTAAACATGAGCGCAGGATGGCCGCTTTGCTCACAAAGAAACAGCACATACACAAGCGTATGGAGGAGTCAGAAAGACGGTTCCTGGAGAATGACGGCTGCCTTCATCGGGTAGAGAATGAGATGAAGCTGCTGGGGCCGGATGCCCAGCCCCCAGAGGTCCTCAAGAAAGACCTCCATATCCACAGACTGCAGCTGCAAGTAAATGACCTAACAAAACACATTGAGCAGATGATCCAGCTCACCGTGCTTCAGGATCGGGAGAACAAGCGTATACAGAAAATGGTGAACATCTTGTTGCCCACTTACAGCCGACAATACTGTGCTCTGCATGGAGCTGCGCTTATCACACCAGCAGATGAAGTGGAAAACCGTGAGATAGAGCAACTGGTGTTGAAAGAGAGAGGTGTGGTGTGGGCAGACCAGGGAGGTGTGCAGAATGCGATAGGAGAGCAAACTATGGAAGAACTACCCAAGATGGACGAGGCAGGGCAGTTCACGTTCTGCCAGGATCTAGCACCTGTCCTGACTTTCTCCCACCTGCTTTACCACCAGAACAGCCCCTGCAGTGCAGAGAGCCATAATAAAAGAATGTCACTCAGCCACGCCTCATCATCCAAAGGAGATCATACCATTGGGATGAATGACGACGCCCCTTCAAGGAAGCCCACCCGAAGAAATCTTGCTGTGTCAATCCCACCACTGCCACCAGTGTAATAAATGTGAGTTCTATCATCCCACAACTGTAGGGGTAAACATCAGCCCTGGAAGCACCACAGACAACGATGTACAAATGAGCGACCTTTATTATAATGCTCAACAAGTACATAGAAATAGTATAGTATGCAGAAGTATGAATTACAGTAGCCGCAATTTGCAACTCTAGATTTTTTTATAATGGGATGAATCTAGAGTTGCAATACCCTCCATTGACTCCCCACTCATCATTTTGCGTTTGCGATCTGCTTGTCTTAAACAACGTTAAACTCACCAACATTGCAGCTGTAGTCCAAGCTTGAATTATTCTCTTTCAATCTGCAAAGCTTGTTTTTCATAAAAATCCCCCGTAGACATGTTATGAGCTACTTTCTGTCAAGAAATTCTGTGCAAGTGATTATTTTTCTAAGTGCTGGAGTTTGGAAGCGCTCGTCGTAAGTCACTGAACGTCCCTGCATGCATCTGTTTCGCATTTGCACATAATGCAGGAGGCAGCAGCGCGACCCCTTAATACAAACGAGCGCTTCCAAACTCCAACATTTCTTCTTCTTGACAGAAAGTAGCTCATAACATGTCTACGGGGGATTTTTATGAAAAACAAGCTTTGCAGATTGAAAGAGAATAATTCAAGCTTGGACTACAGCTGCAATGTTGGTGAGTTTAACTTCGTTTAAGACAAGCAGATCGCAAACGCAAAATGATGAGTGGGGAGTCAATGGAGGGTATTGCAACTCTAGATTCATCCCATTATAAAATAAATCTAGAGTTGCAAATTGCGGCTAGAATTACAGTATATTACCATTAACACCACCAGTAAAACCAGGTATAAACTACAGGCCTATATAAATACAATGTCTCTTAAATAATCAGTGCATCCATGCCGGCAATACACGATACAATGTCTCTTTATTCGGGTACTTAACTCGCCGTGGTGGCGGACCCTCCCCCGGGGTCTTTGCTTGTGACGCCGTCCAACTCCCCGGGGAGCTGCGTGTCGGACGACGTGACGTGCGGACAGTTAACCAGTCCTTCTCAGATCGCAGTACTGCGGAGGAGCAATGTGAGCACACACTCTCTAAGCCCCCTCTATCTAACTACAGGAGACCGCAAGTGTAGTCTCCCCTCCTGCTGACTTAAGTCAACTAGCTCCCCCTCACTACCTGTCTTCACCGCCGGCAAGACTAATACTTGCGAACGGCCACCTCCCGCACCCAGAGTGCCGCTTCACAAGACGTGGGCTCCAACGACGCACAAACGTCTAAGTGTCACTTTTATACTGGCGTCCTATAGTCACCACCTGAATTCAATCACTGTCCCCGTTTGTTTACCACGCCTGCCTGCGTGGCGTCATTGATGAGTCCGTGTTCACACGCACGCACATCACAATACTTACACCTAGAAACCCCATTCAAGCCTATTTAGGTTCATCTTACGGTGGACATGTTTGCCTGAAAAGGGATCTTTGAAATATTTCAAATATAGTGCTTTCAAATTTGAGAAATTCAGAATGGGGCTCACTGGCAGATATTGGCACAAGCACTTTCACCTAGAAACTCCATTCACACTTTTTATAATTCAGCTTACTGTGGAGACACATGCTGGAACCTTTTACTTTGAAATGTTTTGTAGTTTCTGAGTTATTTAACTTAAACGCCCAATGCATTCCCAATGGCAATAGCACAAACTTTGGCATGCTACTAGTCCTACATACTTACACCTAGAAACCCCATTCAAACCTATTTAGGTTCATCTTACGGTGGACATGTTTTCCTGAAAAGGAATCTTTGAAATGTTTCATAGTTTTAGAAATATAGTGCTTTCAAATTTGAGAATTTCAGAATGGGGCTCAATGGCAGATATTGGCACGTCAAAAAAGCACTTTCACCTAGAAACTCCATTCACACTTTTTATAATTCAGCTTACTGTGGAGACACATGCTGGAACTTTTTACTTTGAAATGTTTTGTAGTTTCCTAGTTATTTAACTTAAACGCCCAATGCATTCCCAATGGCATTAGCACAAACTTTGGCATGCTACTTTTCCTACATACTTACACCTAGAAACCCCATTCAAGCCTATTTAGGTTCATCTTACGGTGGACATGTTTGCCTGAAAAGGAATCTTTGAAATGTTTCATCGTGTTAGAAATATAGTGCTTTTAAATTTGAGACATTTACAATGGGGCCCAATGGCAGATATTGGCACGTCAAAAAAGCACTTTCACCTAGAAACTCCATTCACACTTTTTATAATTCAGCTTACTGTGGAGACACATGCTGGAACTTTTTACTTTGAAATGTTTTGTAGTTTCTGAGTTATTTAACTTAAACACCCAATGCATTCCCAATGGCAATAGCACAAACTTTGGCATGCTACTAGTCCTACATACTTACACCTAGAAACCCCATTCAAACCTATTTAGGTTCATCTTACGGTGGACATGTTTGCCTGAAAAGGAATCTTTGAAATGTTTCATCGTGTTAGAAATATAGTGCTTTCAAATTTGAGACATTTACAATGGGGCTCACTGGCAGATATTGGCACGTCAAAAAAGCACTTTCACCTAGAAACTCCATTCACACTTTTTATAATTCAGCTTACTGTGGAGACACATGCTGGAACTTTTTACTTTGAAATGTTTTGTAGTTTCTGAGTTATTTAACTTAAACGCCCAATGCATTCCCAATGGCAATAGCACAAACTTTGGCATGCTACTAGTCCTACATACTTACACCTAGAAACCCCATTCAAACCTATTTAGGTTCATCTTACGGTGGACATGTTTGCCTGAAAAGGAATCTTTGAAATGTTTCATCGTGTTAGAAATATAGTGCTTTCAAATTTGAGACATTTACAATGGGGCTCACTGGCAGATATTGGCACGTCAAAAAAGCACTTTCACCTAGAAACTCCATTCACACTTTTTATAATTCAGCTTACTGTGGAGACACATGCTGGAACGTTTTACTTTGAAATGTTTTGTAGTTTCGGAGTTATTTAACTTAAACGCCCAATGCATTCCCAATGGCATTAGCACAAACTTTGGCATGTTACTAGTCCTACATACTTACACCTAGAAACCCCATTCAAGCCTATTTAGGTTCATCTTACGGTGGACATGTTTGCCTGAAAAGGAATCTTTGAAATGTTTCATCGTTTTAGAAATATAGTGCTTTCAAATTTGAGACATTTACAATGGGGCTCAATGGCAGATATTGGCACGTCAAAAAAGCACTTTCACCTAGAAACTCCATTCACACTTTTTATAATTCAGCTTACTGTGGAGACACATGCTGGAACTTTTTACTTTGAAATGTTTTGTAGTTTCTGAGTTATTTAACTTAAACGCCCAATGCATTCCCAATGGCAATAGCACAAACTTTGGCATGCTACTAGTCCTACATACTTACACCTAGAAACCCCATTCAAACCTATTTAGGTTCATCTTACGGTGGACATGTTTGCCTGAAAAGGAATCTTTGAAATGTTTCATCGTTTTAGAAATATATAGTGCTTTTAAATTTGAGAAATTCAGAATGGGGCTCAATGGCAGATATTGGCACGTCAAAAAAGCACTTTCACCTAGAAACTCCATTCACACTTTTTATAATTCAGCTTACTGTGGAGACACATGCTGGAACTTTTAACTTTGAAATGTTTTGTAGTTTCTGAGTTATTTAACTTAAACGCCCAATGCATTCCCAATGGCAATAGCACAAACTTTGGCATGCTACTAGTCCTACATACTTACACCTAGAAACCCCATTCAAGCCTATTTAGGTTCATCTTACGGTGGACATGTTTGCCTGAAAAGGAATCTTTGAAATGTTTCATAGTTTTAGAAATATAGTGCTTTCAAATTTGAGACATTTACAATGGGGCCCAATGGCAGATATTGGCACGTCAAAAAAGCACTTTCACCTAGAAACTCCATTCACACTTTTTATAATTCAGCTTACTGTGGAGACACATGCTGGAACTTTTTACTTTGAAATGTTTTGTAGTTTCTGAGTTATTTAACTTAAACGCCCAATGCATTCCCAATGGCAATAGCACAAACTTTGGCATGCTACTAGTCCTACATACTTACACCTAGAAACCCCATTCAAACCTATTTAGGTTCATCTTACGGTGGACATGTTTGCCTGAAAAGGAATCTTTGAAATGTTTCATCGTGTTAGAAATATAGTGCTTTCAAATTTGAGACATTTACAATGGGGCTCACTGGCAGATATTGGCACGTCAAAAAAGCACTTTCACCTAGAAACTCCATTCACACTTTTTATAATTCAGCTTACTGTGGAGACACATGCTGGAACGTTTTACTTTGAAATGTTTTGTAGTTTCTGAGTTATTTAACTTAAACGCCCAATGCATTCCCAATGGCATTAGCACAAACTTTGGCATGTTACTAGTCCTACATACTTACACCTAGAAACCCCATTCAAGCCTATTTAGGTTCATCTTACGGTGGACATGTTTGCCTGAAAAGGAATCTTTGAAATGTTTCATCGTTTTAGAAATATAGTGCTTTCAAATTTGAGACATTTACAATGGGGCTCAATGGCAGATATTGGCACGTCAAAAAAGCACTTTCACCTAGAAACTCCATTCACACTTTTTATAATTCAGCTTACTGTGGAGACACATGCTGGAACTTTTTACTTTGAAATGTTTTGTAGTTTCTGAGTTATTTAACTTAAACGCCCAATGCATTCCCAATGGCAATAGCACAAACTTTGGCATGCTACTAGTCCTACATACTTACACCTAGAAACCCCATTCAAACCTATTTAGGTTCATCTTACGGTGGACATGTTTGCCTGAAAAGGAATCTTTGAAATGTTTCATCGTTTTAGAAATATATAGTGCTTTTAAATTTGAGAAATTCAGAATGGGGCTCAATGGCAGATATTGGCACGTCAAAAAAGCACTTTCACCTAGAAACTCCATTCACACTTTTTATAATTCAGCTTACTGTGGAGACACATGCTGGAACTTTTAACTTTGAAATGTTTTGTAGTTTCTGAGTTATTTAACTTAAACGCCCAATGCATTCCCAATGGCAATAGCACAAACTTTGGCATGCTACTAGTCCTACATACTTACACCTAGAAACCCCATTCAAGCCTATTTAGGTTCATCTTACGGTGGACATGTTTGCCTGAAAAGGAATCTTTGAAATGTTTCATAGTTTTAGAAATATAGTGCTTTCAAATTTGAGACATTTACAATGGGGCCCAATGGCAGATATTGGCACGTCAAAAAAGCACTTTCACCTAGAAACTCCATTCACACTTTTTATAATTCAGCTTACTGTGGAGACACATGCTGGAACTTTTTACTTTGAAATGTTTTGTAGTTTCTGAGTTATTTAACTTAAACGCCCAATGCATTCCCAATGGCAATAGCACAAACTTTGGCATGCTACTAGTCCTACATACTTACACCTAGAAACCCCATTCAAACCTATTTAGGTTCATCTTACGGTGGACATGTTTGCCTGAAAAGGAATCTTTGAAATGTTTCATCATGTTAGAAATATAGTGCTTTCAAATTTGAGACATTTACAATGGGGCTCACTGGCAGATATTGGCACGTCAAAAAAGCACTTTCACCTAGAAACTCCATTCACACTTTTTATAATTCAGCTTACTGTGGAGACACATGCTGGAACGTTTTACTTTGAAATGTTTTGTAGTTTCTGAGTTATTTAACTTAAACGCCCAATGCATTCCCAATGGCATTAGCACAAACTTTGGCATGTTACTAGTCCTACATACTTACACCTAGAAACCCCATTCAAGCCTATTTAGGTTCATCTTACGGTGGACATGTTTGCCTGAAAAGGAATCTTTGAAATGTTTCATCGTTTTAGAAATATAGTGCTTTCAAATTTGAGACATTTACAATGGGGCTCAATGGCAGATATTGGCACGTCAAAAAAGCACTTTCACCTAGAAACTCCATTCACACTTTTTATAATTCAGCTTACTGTGGAGACACATGCTGGAACTTTTTACTTTTAAATGTTTTGTAGTTTCTGAGTTATTTAACTTAAACGCCCAATGCATTCCCAATGGCAATAGCACAACATTTGGCATGCTACTAGTCCTACATACTTACACCTAGAAACCCCATTCAAACCTATTTAGGTTCATCTTACGGTGGACATGTTTGCCTGAAAAGGAATCTTTGAAATGTTTCATCGTTTTAGAAATATATAGTGCTTTCAAATTTGAGACATTTACAATGGGGCTCAATGGCAGATATTGGCACGTCAAAAAAGCACTTTCACCTAGAAACTCCATTCACACTTTTTATAATTCAGCTTACTGTGGAGACACATGCTGGAACTTTTTACTTTGAAATGTTTTGTAGTTTCTGAGTTATTTAACTTAAACGCCCAATGCATTCCCAATGGCAATAGCACAAACTTTGGCATGCTACTAGTCCTACATACTTACACCTAGAAACCCCATTCAAGCCTATTTAGGTTCATCTTACGGTGGACATGTTTGCCTGAAAAGGAATCTTTGAAATGTTTCATCGTTTTAGAAATATAGTGCTTTCAAATTTGAGACATTTACAATGGGGCCCAATGGCAGATATTGGCACGTCAAAAAAGCACTTTCACCTAGAAACTCCATTCACACTTTTTATAATTCAGCTTACTGTGGAGACACATGCTGGAACTTTTTACTTTGAAATGTTTTGTAGTTTCTGAGTTATTTAACTTAAACGCCCAATGCATTCCCAATGGCAATAGCACAAACTTTGGCATGCTACTAGTCCTACATACTTACACCTAGAAACCCCATTCAAGCCTATTTAGGTTCATCTTACGGTGGACATGTTTGCCTGAAAAGGAATCTTTGAAATGTTTCATAGTTTTAGAAATATAGTGCTTTCAAATTTGAGACATTTACAATGGGGCCCAATGGCAGATATTGGCACGTCAAAAAAGCACTTTCACCTAGAAACTCCATTCACACTTTTTATAATTCAGCTTACTGTGGAGACACATGCTGGAACTTTTTACTTTGAAATGTTTTGTAGTTTCTGAGTTATTTAACTTAAACGCCCAATGCATTCCCAATGGCAATAGCACAAACTTTGGCATGCTACTAGTCCTACATACTTACACCTAGAAACCCCATTCAAAACTATTTAGGTTCATCTTACGGTGGACATGTTTGCCTGAAAAGGAATCTTTGAAATGTTTCATCGTGTTAGAAATATAGTGCTTTCAAATTTGAGACATTTACAATGGGGCTCACTGGCAGATATTGGCACGTCAAAAAAGCACTTTCACCTAGAAACTCCATTCACACTTTTTATAATTCAGCTTACTGTGGAGACACATGCTGGAACGTTTTACTTTGAAATGTTTTGTAGTTTCTGAGTTATTTAACTTAAACGCCCAATGCATTCCCAATGGCATTAGCACAAACTTTGGCATGTTACTAGTCCTACATACTTACACCTAGAAACCCCATTCAAGCCTATTTAGGTTCATCTTACGGTGGACATGTTTGCCTGAAAAGGAATCTTTGAAATGTTTCATCGTTTTAGAAATATAGTGCTTTCAAATTTGAGACATTTACAATGGGGCTCAATGGCAGATATTGGCACGTCAAAAAAGCACTTTCACCTAGAAACTCCATTCACACTTTTTATAATTCAGCTTACTGTGGAGACACATGCTGGAACTTTTTACTTTTAAATGTTTTGTAGTTTCTGAGTTATTTAACTTAAACGCCCAATGCATTCCCAATGGCAATAGCACAACATTTGGCATGCTACTAGTCCTACATACTTACACCTAGAAACCCCATTCAAACCTATTTAGGTTCATCTTACGGTGGACATGTTTGCCTGAAAAGGAATCTTTGAAATGTTTCATCGTTTTAGAAATATATAGTGCTTTCAAATTTGAGACATTTACAATGGGGCTCAATGGCAGATATTGGCACGTCAAAAAAGCACTTTCACCTAGAAACTCCATTCACACTTTTTATAATTCAGCTTACTGTGGAGACACATGCTGGAACTTTTTACTTTGAAATGTTTTGTAGTTTCTGAGTTATTTAACTTAAACGCCCAATGCATTCCCAATGGCAATAGCACAAACTTTGGCATGCTACTAGTCCTACATACTTACACCTAGAAACCCCATTCAAACCTATTTAGGTTCATCTTACGGTGGACATGTTTGCCTGAAAAGGAATCTTTGAAATGTTTCATCGTGTTAGAAATATAGTGCTTTCAAATTTGAGACATTTACAATGGGGCTCACTGGCAGATATTGGCACGTCAAAAAAGCACTTTCACCTAGAAACTCCATTCACACTTTTTATAATTCAGCTTACTGTGGAGACACATGCTGGAACGTTTTACTTTGAAATGTTTTGTAGTTTCTGAGTTATTTAACTTAAACGCCCAATGCATTCCCAATGGCATTAGCACAAACTTTGGCATGTTACTAGTCCTACATACTTACACCTAGAAACCCCATTCAAGCCTATTTAGGTTCATCTTACGGTGGACATGTTTGCCTGAAAAGGAATCTTTGAAATGTTTCATCGTTTTAGAAATATAGTGCTTTCAAATTTGAGACATTTACAATGGGGCTCAATGGCAGATATTGGCACGTCAAAAAAGCACTTTCACCTAGAAACTCCATTCACACTTTTTATAATTCAGCTTACTGTGGAGACACATGCTGGAACTTTTTACTTTGAAATGTTTTGTAGTTTCTGAGTTATTTAACTTAAACGCCCAATGCATTCCCAATGGCAATAGCACAACATTTGGCATGCTACTAGTCCTACATACTTACACCTAGAAACCCCATTCAAACCTATTTAGGTTCATCTTACGGTGGACATGTTTGCCTGAAAAGGAATCTTTGAAATGTTTCATCGTTTTAGAAATATATAGTGCTTTTAAATTTGAGAAATTCAGAATGGGGCTCAATGGCAGATATTGGCACGTCAAAAAAGCACTTTCACCTAGAAACTCCATTCACACTTTTTATAATTCAGCTTACTGTGGAGACACATGCTGGAACTTTTTACTTTGAAATGTTTTGTAGTTTCTGAGTTATTTAACTTAAACGCCCAATGCATTCCCAATGGCAATAGCACAAACTTTGGCATGCTACTAGTCCTACATACTTACACCTAGAAACCCCATTCAAGCCTATTTAGGTTCATCTTACGGTGGACATGTTTGCCTGAAAAGGAATCTTTGAAATGTTTCATCGTTTTAGAAATATAGTGCTTTCAAATTTGAGACATTTACAATGGGGCCCAATGGCAGATATTGGCACGTCAAAAAAGCACTTTCACCTAGAAACTCCACTCACACTTTTTATAATTCAGCTTACTGTGGAGACACATGCTGGAACTTTTAACTTTGAAATGTTTTGTAGTTTCTGAGTTATTTAACTTAAACTCCCAATGCATTCCCAATGGCAATAGCACAAACTTTGGCATGCTACTAGTCCTACATACTTACACCTAGAAACCCCATTCAAACCTATTTAGGTTCATCTTACGGTGGACATGTTTGCCTGAAAAGGAATCTTTGAAATGTTTCATAGTTTTAGAAATATAGTGCTTTTAAATTTGAGAAATTCAGAATGGGGCTCAATGGCAGATATTGGCACGTCAAAAAAGCACTTTCACCTAGAAACTCCAATCACACTTTTTATAATTCAGCTTACTGTGGAGACACATGCTGGAACTTTTTACTTTGAAATGTTTTGTAGTTTCTGAGTTATTTAACTTAAACGCCCAATGCATTCCCAATGGCAATAGCACAAACTTTGGCATGCTACTAGTCCTACATACTTACACCTAGAAACCCCATTCAAGCCTATTTAGGTTCATCTTACGGTGGACATGTTTGCCTGAAAAGGAATCTTTGAAATGTTTCATCGTGTTAGAAATATAGTGCTTTCAAATTTGAGACATTTACAATGGGGCTCATTGGCAGATATTGGCACGTCAAAAAAGCACTTTCACCTAGAAACTCCATTCACACTTTTTATAATTCAGCTTACTGTGGAGACACATGCTGGAACGTTTTACTTTGAAATGTTTTGTAGTTTCTGAGTTATTTAACTTAAACGCCCAATGCATTCCCAATGGCATTAGCACAAACTTTGGCATGTTACTAGTCCTACATACTTACACCTAGAAACCCCATTCAAGCCTATTTAGGTTCATCTTACGGTGGACATGTTTGCCTGAAAAGGAATCTTTGAAATGTTTCATCGTTTTAGAAATATAGTGCTTTCAAATTTGAGACATTTACAATGGGGCTCAATGGCAGATATTGGCACGTCAAAAAAGCACTTTCACCTAGAAACTCCATTCACACTTTTTATAATTCAGCTTACTGTGGAGACACATGCTGGAACTTTTTACTTTGAAATGTTTTGTAGTTTCTGAGTTATTTAACTTAAACGCCCAATGCATTCCCAATGGCAATAGCACAACATTTGGCATGCTACTAGTCCTACATACTTACACCTAGAAACCCCATTCAAACCTATTTAGGTTCATCTTACGGTGGACATGTTTGCCTGAAAAGGAATCTTTGAAATGTTTCATCGTTTTAGAAATATATAGTGCTTTTAAATTTGAGAAATTCAGAATGGGGCTCAATGGCAGATATTGGCACGTCAAAAAAGCACTTTCACCTAGAAACTCCATTCACACTTTTTATAATTCAGCTTACTGTGGAGACACATGCTGGAACTTTTTACTTTGAAATGTTTTGTAGTTTCTGAGTTATTTAACTTAAACGCCCAATGCATTCCCAATGGCAATAGCACAAACTTTGGCATGCTACTAGTCCTACATACTTACACCTAGAAACCCCATTCAAGCCTATTTAGGTTCATCTTACGGTGGACATGTTTGCCTGAAAAGGAATCTTTGAAATGTTTCATCGTTTTAGAAATATAGTGCTTTCAAATTTGAGACATTTACAATGGGGCCCAATGGCAGATATTGGCACGTCAAAAAAGCACTTTCACCTAGAAACTCCACTCACACTTTTTATAATTCAGCTTACTGTGGAGACACATGCTGGAACTTTTAACTTTGAAATGTTTTGTAGTTTCTGAGTTATTTAACTTAAACTCCCAATGCATTCCCAATGGCAATAGCACAAACTTTGGCATGCTACTAGTCCTACATACTTACACCTAGAAACCCCATTCAAACCTATTTAGGTTCATCTTACGGTGGACATGTTTGCCTGAAAAGGAATCTTTGAAATGTTTCATAGTTTTAGAAATATAGTGCTTTTAAATTTGAGAAATTCAGAATGGGGCTCAATGGCAGATATTGGCACGTCAAAAAAGCACTTTCACCTAGAAACTCCAATCACACTTTTTATAATTCAGCTTACTGTGGAGACACATGCTGGAACTTTTTACTTTGAAATGTTTTGTAGTTTCTGAGTTATTTAACTTAAACGCCCAATGCATTCCCAATGGCAATAGCACAAACTTTGGCATGCTACTAGTCCTACATACTTACACCTAGAAACCCCATTCAAGCCTATTTAGGTTCATCTTACGGTGGACATGTTTGCCTGAAAAGGAATCTTTGAAATGTTTCATCGTTTTAGAAATATAGTGCTTTCAAATTTGAGACATTTACAATGGGGCCCAATGGCAGATATTGGCACGTCAAAAAAGCACTTTCACCTAGAAACTCCATTCACACTTTTTATAATTCAGCTTACTGTGGAGACACATGCTGGAACTTTTTACTTTGAAATGTTTTGTAGTTTCTGAGTTATTTAACTTAAACGCCCAATGCATTCCCAATGGCAATAGCACAAACTTTGGCATGCTACTAGTCCTACATACTTACACCTAGAAACCCCATTCAAGCCTATTTAGGTTCATCTTACGGTGGACATGTTTGCCTGAAAAGGAATCTTTGAAATGTTTCATAGTTTTAGAAATATAGTGCTTTCTATAACTTTGTTTATTGGTTTTATTCACAGAAGCATTATTGAAATACTGGAGTAGAAACATAATAAATGGCGGCATTAACAGCTTCTCTTCATAAACCCCACAAGTATAACATACAAGAATAAATACATTGAATTTTCACCCCAAAGAAAAAGGACAACAGAAAACAAGACAAACAAACCTTAAATACAGGATCAATAAAGGTTGAAAAATAAAAGGCAGACAAAAACAGACAAAACAGTACACAACATCCTATAAACAATCCTAAGTACACGATACATCCATAATCCGCAATACATCACAGCAATCCAATCACAGTATAGGCTACTTTTAAATCAAAAGTCCAGCAGACCTCACACATCCCCAAGCAGAGAAGGATTCAAATTCTGAATGAATTGAAAGAATGGACCCCATATATTTCTAAAACGATGAAACATTTCAAAGATTCCTTTTCAGGCAAACATGCCCACCGTAAGATGAACCTAAGTAGGTTTGAATGGGGTTTCTAGGTCTAAGTATGTACTAGGACTAGTAGCATGCCAAAGTTGGTGCTATTGCCATTGAGAATGCATTGGGCGTTTAAGTTAAATAATTCAGAAACTACAAAACATTTCAAAGTAAAAGGTTTCAGCATGTGTGTCCACAGTAAGCTGAATTATATAAAGTGTGAATGGAGTTTCTAGGTGAAAGTGACCTTTTGTCCCATAGAGCCCCACTATACATTTCTCAAATTTGAAAGCACTATATTTTTAAAACTATGAAACATTTCAAAGATTCCTTTTCAGGAAAACATGTCCACTGTAAGATGAACCTAAATAGGTTGGAATGGGGTTTCTAGGTGTAAGTATGGTGCTATTGCCATTGAGAATGCATTGGGCGTTTAAGTTAAATAATTCTGAAACTACAAAACATTTCAAAGTAAAAAGTTCCAGCATGTGTGCCCACAATAAACTGAATTATAAAAAGTGTGAATGGAGATTCTAGGTGAAAGTGATTTTTTGACCTGCCATAGAGCTGCCATTGAGCCCATTATAAAATTCTCAAATTTATTCGAGGGATGACTTCCACACACCCAGTTAAATTTTATAGCAGGTACGTATAGGTCCTGGCAGTACAGCAAACGTTATGAGGAAGGAGAGACCCGCACACCGCCACTTGCTGGTTCAAGAACTTTATTTTAAAGAGTCATAGCAACGTTTAGGCCTTTCGGCCTGGCATGAAGAAGGCCGAAAGGTTGCTATGACTCTTTAAAATAAAGTTCTTGAACCAGCAAGTGGCGGTGTGCGGGTCTCTCCTCCTTCCTCGTAAAATTCTCAAATTTGAAAGCACTATATTTCTAAAACTATGAAACATTTCAAAGATTCCTTTTCAGGCAAACATGCCCACCTTAAGATGGTTGGAATGGGGTTTCTAGGTGTAAGTATGTACTAGGACTAGTAGCATGCAAAGTTTGTGCTATTGCCATTGAGAATGCATTGGGCGTTTAAGTTAAATAATTCAGAAATTACAAAACATTGCAAAGTAAAAACTTCCAGCATGTGTGCACACATTAAACTGAATTATAAAAAGTGTGAATACTTTGTTTATGTAGCACTGCTAGTACTTGGTAAGAAAACCTACAAAAAATTGCTCAAGTTTCTTGATAAAATGTTTTCTAAAAACACCAATATTCAGCAAAATTCTTGCATGTGATTTTACTAAATGATCGAACCCCATTTTAATTGCAGACTATGAGATTCCAATAAGTACTACTTGGAAGAAAAATGGGAGATGGAAATGGATAGCATGTAAGATCAAACAGCGACAAGGACTATGAAACGGACATCTGAATCTGTTAATTAATAATAATAACCTTGAGAGAATGAAAGACTTCATTGTGACTCCCAATAAACAAAGGTTTTATTTGTGATTCACACGGTTAATTGTAAACAGAATCAGTACAAATCCTAAAATAAACTGTTGTACTACATAGTGTACAGCATTAGGTCCAGGGACCACCAGTGGTCCTTGAGGTTCCAGGTGGTCCCCATGCAGCTAAATAATGAAGTTGGTAACCAAATGGACCGTTATAGATTTTAAATTCTTGAGAAACAAAAATATGAAACAAAATGGTTTCATCAACACAGCATTGAATTGTGGACAAAATTCTATACGATAACAATATTGTTAGTTTTGGTTCTGAGAAGCGAAATCTCTTCAAATGGTGGTCCGTGGCTCAAAGGCCGAATGAATATGAAAAAGTTGAAAACCTTAGCTGTACAGTATATCGGTTGGTGTTCCAAAACAAGACACTTAACCCACAACAATCTTCCAACTACAAGCAAGCTTCTGTAAGCTATTACAATATCTATTGTAAACATTAAATGAAAAACAAGATTTTCTTTTTTCTGGTGTAGAAGTGAAATGTACGTACATACTGTACTGTAAGTAAACAATGTAGAGGCATTTGCTCTCTAGCACAAACCGTGAAATGTTGTAACAAAAACAAACAAAGCATGCAATACTAATTAAGAAGACTCATGCAAAAATAAAATGACTGCCGGAAGAGGCAGGCCGTGCAGTGTCTTCGGGGCTCACAGGACAGGGTTACAGCCAGTTTACAGATAGTAGAGGTAGTCATCCAGGTGGACGCTGGGCTGCCTGTGGATGCTCTGACCCACAAGGAAAGCCAGCTTGTGCGCGTACTGGCAGGGAGCTGGAACGCGGACGATCCCCTGAAAAGCAAAATACAGGGAAACATTAAATGTTGGTAAGAAGTCATATTGCTGTCAGGTCTAAATAGTAAGCCTGTTTTCCAATGGATAAAATCAACGTAGTAATTTAGTCACAAGCTCTTGTGAACACTTTTAACGATGATGATCTGAAATTTATATAGTGCATTTTCAACCAAACTACTTGCATCCCACCCCCTTTCAGAACAACAAGTGGCCCAGGAAATAATTCCCCATAGGCTTTTCAAAAAGTATTTATTTAAAGACGTTGATACACCGCAGACAAAGCCAACTCGGATCGTAACAAATCATGACAACAAACACAATGTTTTGGGCAGATCAAATAATTAGAAAGAAGAAAAAAAAGGCAGGATACAACATTTTGTTTTGTTTTATTATTTGATCTGCCCAAAACATTGTGTTTGTCGTCATGATTTGTCACGAGCCGAGTTGGCTTTGTCCGCCGGGTAAACGTCTTTAAATAAATACTTTTTGAAACGTCTATGGGGAAAATGAACGGAGAATTATTTCCTGGGCCACTCCTGGTTCTTAAAGGGGGCGGGACTGCGACACTCTATTGAAGAAAAAGTGCTAGACCCAAATTCAGTATACAAAAATTGATTCCAGAATTGGAATGAAGAAGGTGAACCATGATTTGCACATTTCATTTGTTTTTGTGCTCCGATAGCTTTTGTTTGAGGGGTTGTTTAGTTTGTCCTACGTATGACTAGAACACAGAGACATAACATGTAAATCACATGTGTAGACTTGCAGTTTAGCAGCTTACCTGCCAGTTGTAGTACATGTGGCAGAGTTTGTAGGTGAGTCGCTGCATGTGGTCCGGCTTCAGTCCGCTGGTGTCGTACACCACATTGTAGTGGGTAGGGGAGACGCTTCCCATGCGGACGGCCTGGCTCACAATGTAGAAGTCATACCTGGGAGTAAGATTGCAACCATTATTTTATTTTAAGGATGTTCCAAGATGGAAGGAGATAAAACAAAACCATAACACTTTGTCTAAATGTTCCAATCGTTTGTCGGATGGTATCATTGTACTGTAGGGGAGGCAGTGGATCAGGGGTAGAGTGACCGGATGGGAACCGCAAGGTTCCCAGTTCAAACCCAGGCTCCCCCAGAGTTAGTGTCAAAGTGTCCTTGAGCAAGACACTGAACCCCTAATTGCTCCCGATGTGCAGGTTGGTACCTTGCATCATAGATATTAAGAAATAGATGCCTCATTTGCCGCTGCAGTTCATTGGAGCGACGTGTATCGCAATGAAGGCGGAAGTGCAGTGCTGAAGGCTTTTTTTTTTTTTTTTAACAAATCTTTATAACAGTCATGACAATATACATTACAATACAAAACAAACAAACAAACACAAACAACAAAGTTATTAACAATACAACATCAGAGCCAGGGGGGATTAGATTACTAACAGAAAACCTTAAAGAGTGAACACAAAGCAACAGTTCTCCGCAGCTTTCTTATTTGGAAGTGCTGAAGGCGACTGTGTCGCTCCCCAAGTGACGTCACTCATGTGACTCCTCCATGTCTCTCGCTGTCACTCAAGTGACTACTGGCCAATCACAGCGCGTCTTTTCCGGGACTTATGTTACGCACGCGGAAGCTTGACAAGCTTCCGCTTTGCTTCCGCTATTCTTCGCAAGGAATGTCGGGAAAATAGTGCCTTCAATGGTGACACACGCCTCAGAGCCGGAAGGGGCGTCTATGTATATATGTCTATGCCTTGCATGGTTTCCCCTGGCATCGGTGTGTGAATGTGTTGTGTGAATGCAATGCACAATCTATGTGAAGCGTTTGGATGAAGGTGCTATATATAAATGCACCATTTACGTCCGAAACAACTTACCACTCGGGCCTGGTGACGTCCGTGTCAATAACAGTTCCAGGGGGAGGGTTGGTCAACTTGCCATTGAGGAAGGCAAAGAACCTCGTGCAGACGCGCTTCTTCACGACCACCATAGTCAACTTGGGCCTAGACCAGAGGACAAGGAGGTTAGAATCACTTTTTTAGCATTACATAGTGCACCTCGTCGCCGTCGGTGGAAACCTTGTACTTTTTGCTGATATTGTGGTAAGCAGTGTTTAACAGTTGAGCCATAATGCCCTTGAAGATTGGAGGTTCCTTTAGATGACTACAATCAAAGCCAACCAGTGTTGATTTTGTCGACTAAAACTAAGACGAAAAATGTTCGTCGACTACCTTTTTTCACTGACGAAAACTAAATGGAAACTAAATAAAAACCAAGCTATGACTAAAACTAAGATATTTAGTCTTAGTTTTAGTCATAGCTTAGTTTTTATTTAGTTTGACAATTTCGTCAACAAATAAAAACTAGACTAAAATGTGACTAAATGAAAACTGTTGAAGAGACTATGACTAAAACTAAAATCTAAATCTGCTGCCAAAAACAACACTGAAGCCAACAATACTCTTTGCAGGAAGCATCACTGGTCTGGATAATGCAGAAGCCTTTGGACATGTAAGGTTCTTACGCGTAGTCTGTCCCCATGGATTTGATGGACGCCAGCAGCTGGGGGACCTCGTAGTCAACCACAGTGGACAGCATGCCATCTCCTACTCCATCTCTGAACACAACGATGCGGGCAGGCATCTGGTTGTTGAACTTGTAGAATGATTTGAGAGCACCTGAGAAAAACAAACACATTCCATCTCAGAATGGAGGAGTGCAGCAGTTAATCGAACTAATCGATTATCAAAAAATAATCTAGTCAAATAATCAATTAGTAATCGATCCCAATTTTGGGCATGTCATTGGTGAAAAGAACTACAAGCTTGTAGATCAATTTACCATTTTTTGTGCCCAATTATAAAACAATGCTCAAATGGTTATTTAAGATATGTGCTTCTATTATTTGATTAATCGAAAAAGTAATCAATACAATAATCGCTAAGAAAATAACTTACCGACGAAGGCCGGTTTCAATCCATCCATGAGTTCCTGTCCTCTGTCCTGCAGAACACACTTGGAGTACCACCTATTCAACAGCAGACAATGCCATATTTTAGGACACCACCAAGCACTTTCTAACCTCCTCACTATTGGCTCTACAGGTACACATGTAAGACCTCCTCTCTATTGGTTCTACAGGTACACATTAATTTAAGACCTAAATACCTAAGTTTTCAGGGCCTCGAGTCTCAACCACCAATTGCATGAAGCAGGTATGGCAGCTAAACTATGAAAGCATGAGATGAGTTGCAATGTTATACGTTATAAAGTCTAACACCACAAGTGTCTAGTGGCAATCATAATGTCCAATGGTAGCTGGGCTACAGTAGGCGACAAATTATAGGTCGCTTCGAGACAAGCTGCCATCGCTCTTCAACACTCCGCTTCGTCCAAACTACAGTACGTTAACACCCACAAGCTAGCTAGCTTTGACAGTGCCCTGACAGATCACTGGTGCTGTGAGCACAGGGTATAAGACCGAGGTGCCAGCTCAACTAGCAGGTGTTAAGATGAGGTATGGCAGCAGGTGTTGAGATGCAACATTGTTCAGACTCTACATACTACCCTGGTCATGCCCTGGTTCAGAGTTCTGCACTAACCTGGTTATGCCCTGGTTCAGAGTGCTGTACTAACCTGGTCATGCCCTGGTTCAGAGTGCTGTATTAACCTGGTCATGCCCTGGTTCAGAGTTCTGCACTAACCTGGTTATGCCCTGGTTCAGAGTGCTGTACTAACCTGGTCATGCCCTGGTTCAGAGTGCTGTATTAACATGGTCATGCCCTGGTTCAGAGTGCTGTATTAACCTGGTCATGCCCTGGTTCAGAGTGCTGTACTAACCTGGTCATGCCCTGGTTCAGAGTGCTGTATTAACCTGGTCATGCCCTGGTTCAGAGTGCTGTATTAACCTGGTCATGCCCTGGTTCAGAGTGCTGTATTAACCTGGTCATGCCCTGGTTCAGAGTGCTGTACTAACCTGGTCATGCCCTGGTTCAGAGTGCTGTACTACCCTGGTCATGCCCTGGTTCAGAGTGCTTTACTAACCTGGTCATGCCCTGGTTCAGAGTGCTGTATTAACCTGGTCATGCCCTGGTTCAGAGTGCTGTATTAACCTGGTCATGCCCTGGTTCAGAGTGCTGTACTAACCTGGTCATGCCCTGGTTCAGAGTGCTGTACTAACCTGGTCATGCCCTGGTTCAGAGTGCTGTACTAACCTGGTCATGCCCTGGTTCAGAGTGCTGTACTAACCTGGTCATGCCCTGGTTCAGACTGGCCACCAGAGCACCGATGGACCTCTTTCCAGCAACGGTGTCGTGGTAACAGTCGATTCCCACAATCATCAGCTGCTTGAGCTGCAAAAACAGTATTTTTTCTTAATTTAACCTCACTCAATGCCTATAAACATAATTGTTTATTATAATGGTGTACGAGGAATACGTTTGGAATAATCGTGATATTGAATTTGAAGTCATATCCCCAAGTGAATGCCATCTGTACATGGCTCGCTGATAATAAAAACCGAGTAAACTGATACATGGAGTGTGTGACCGGGTGGCACTAACAGGAATCTCCAGTGTCCACAGCTCTCCTCCCATCTTGCAGGCCATCTGCAGTGCAATCTTGGTGGCGATGGTGATCAGGGCTTGTGGGCGGCCGAGGGTGCGAGCCAACACACACTGACTGGGGGTAGGGCAGTCCACGCAGAGGTACTTCTTGACGCTGTCGTATTTGTCCTTCTTAATGCTGGAGAGGACCACTACCACCTATGAGAACCGACCAAATTACAAATATTAAGGAAAACCATATGGGTTGTGGACCATTCCATTTACAATGCTAGCAAGTCTTCTGAGGACTATTACACTTAGTGGTTTTAATCAGTCAGAATATGTCATGTCCAATGTCTCCCCTACCATTGACTTTGCGATGGAGTCCCATCTTATTAGGCATTTAATTAAAGAACGCAAATGTTAATTTATATTAATAAGCTCATTTACTCGTTATTGATCTCCTACTCTTCTGTGCTCCACAAAGGGCTCTTAGCAACAGCTTACACTTACAAATGAAGCCGATTCTGTCAATATATATCACAACAAAAACGTGCTATGGCATTATTTTTTTAATACAAATTTAAGACCATTTAAAGATTTGGATCTGCAGATACAGTCCAGGTATTTTATCTAATCCAGATAGTAAGCTCAACTTGAAGTTTCCTTTGCTTCGTTTGCTTTATGTTTCTGAGGTTTATTCTTAGTTTGTTTTAAAATAGTGATTGTTGTAAATATACAACACGGTACATTTTCTGTGAGCAACACCATCGATGGTACAATGAAGTATAATCATGCTTCAGTTTTCAGACTTAGGAATAATGCTGCCAGTGAAGAGTTCCAGTCCACTATGTTTTAATCACTTACCATCTGGGTCTCCTGCGTTACATTTTGCTGCAAGGCCCTGAGGAGTGCCTCCTGCCGGTCATCATATTCCACCCTTATAAAAAAAAAGGAAAGTGTGTCCAAGCTCAAGTGTGTGCAAAGTATGTATGCATGTAATACATATGTGTGTGTGATCATTAGAATGTCTAGAACATGTATCATGTATTATTGTGAAAGATATCCACCGAATGTAAATTATTAATTTATTATTATTATTTTAATAATTATTATAAATGTGCTTTTTTTTTTTTAACATGTTTTTTTTAACATAAGTCCTAGTAGTACAAAGTAGTAGTAAGGTTGAAATCTATTTTTTGCAAGTAGAATTGTATCCGGGTCTTACAGGGTTAAGAGTTTTATTTTAGAAAAGATTTCTAGTTGGAGGGTCTGGTTAATAATTACATACTATAAATAGAATGCAGAGGGAACAGTAGCATGCCAGGTAAATAATGAACCCAACATCCGTCTTAAACAACAATTAAAACTGGCGTTTTAAAATGTACACCACTTACTAGTCGTTATGCGTTTATTTAGATCCATTTCATTGTTTTGAGTCGATCGTATTGGATACCGATATTGTCATGTGGTAAATGATGAACATAAATAACTCACATGGTAGGTCTGTCCACGTGGATGCCCAAAGGACCCGAGACCTTGCCCAAGGTCTGTACGAGGGTCTGGGCGTCGTTGGCGTTGCGTCTGGTGCAGAACACCACCCATTTCTGCAGTGGGGGGGCCTTGATGATAGGAAGGCCCTTCATCTCCCTGGACCAGTCGGCTGCCATGGGGTTGTAGTCAAACTGTGTTGAAAACAAAACAATAGTGAGGTTTAACCCAAGTAACTGCTTCACAACATTCAAACACGTTTGACATGAGACCACCTTGTTTGACTGATGACTTTTGCTAAACACTTTGGCTGAGGATTTGAGCTTATTAACAAATATAATATCAAGATGGGAGAACGGTTACATAAAGTGATACAGATATAGTGATACAGATATAGAGTATATCTGTATGAGGAAGAAGGGAAAGGACAGGGCAGACTATTTTCTATATCCTCCCCGACTTGCAAGTTTCCTTGTGCTTTTTATACCGAACGGGAGCCCTGGAAAATCCTCTCAGACTGAAGAACTCTGCCCTTTATGTTCAGGAGCTCTTTATCGAAGTTGAGTCCCCAGGTATTGAGCTCCGCCTGGGCTTGGGCGTTCCTAAAAACAGGAAAGGGTTGTTAGTTACCTCTACCTGTGGGCCATGGTGAGGATGTTGTCAAAAGAGCACCAACATAATTGCCAAAACACACAAATATAAAACATGCCATGTTTTTAAACCCTGAAAAATGTGTTTTCATTGTGATATTGATGAATAGGAATTAGCTTAGTTCCATTGATCGAAGCCAGAACACAATCAATTTTATGCTCTGAAAATGCATGCTGCCCACCATCCGCACCATGTTAAGTGCTCAGATTTTTAGAGATTTTCAAGTGGACCCTGATCCAGAAAAGGTTGGGAACCACCGTTTTACACATTTGCAAAAACATTGGTAACGTGACCTACCCATGAATGTTGCTGGCAAACTGTTTGAGGCGACATTCTCTCTGCTCAGGGGTCAATCTGGTTTGAGCGGAAAGGTCCTTCATGATGTTGAAGTCAGCACGCATCTTGTCAGTCAGACCTGTGGGCAACGCCAGTTAAGTTTGTTTTCAGTAATTGTCAGTTAATTTACCAAAATACTCTACTTAAGTACAATTTTGAGGTAATTAGTTTCTAGTTTACTCGAGACCATTTTTCGATACTTAACACATCATCTCACACATCAGCATCTTCATACAATGAATCTCGTGTTCTCAAATTTACGTCAAGGACCCCCAAAAATGTGAAAATATTTTGTGCCAGGGATCCCATACAAGATTTGTGTAAAACTTCTCAAATAATATTTCAAAAATATTGTCACTCTCCCCTTTGAGAGCAGAGCACCTGTAAGGTAGCAGAGTTCTGGGATCAGCATGGCTGGCCCTGGGGGAGGTCCCCCAGAAGGACCCCTGATCTTCTTCAGCTGGCTGACCAGCAGTGCCTGGTCACTGCACTTGATGTCCAGGCTGTATTGCTTCAAAGAAACATCAAATAATTAGTCTAGTAGCCTAGGGGTGTGCAACAGTTCACAGTATATCGATTCATCTAAAAAGTAATCAATAAAAATGAAGTTAGTTGCAGCATTCCATATAATCTATGCTATACAATTGTGAGCAGCAGGAAAACCTACAGACTTGTAGTATTCCTTGAAGGAGATCTGTGTGTCGTTCTTGCTGAACGTGTTGTTGGGAGTGTGATCCCATGCAATGTCATCAATCTTGTACGTTTTGTTGTTGTACCTGAGGGATGTAAAAAAAATAAAATAATTTGGGAGTTTGTTGACATACACACCGCATTTATACACTGCATTATAGAAACTCATAGTATTCATTTCAAGTGAAACTTTTTTTTAATCTGCTCGCCTAGTGTTGAAACCATTTTAGGTGAGCACCTTGTGTTTTAGCTGGGAAGAAATTATTTGGTGGACAGGCTCGGCGTCCGTATATTACAGTTTGATTGCACTTTGCTCAATTGGGATTAATTTTACACAGACAACCGCTAGATTAAAACATTGCAATTCAAATGTGCTACTTTCCACAGCAGTCATTTGTCAGATTTATGACGATCCCAAACGCAACACAGCCACTAAGCTCATCCGTTACACGCTCACGGGCGTCGAGTGGGTCGAGTGTGAATCTTCCGTTTACTTTGTGAGGACGATGAGGCCGACCAGCTCCTTGGTGCAGGCCTCTTTGAAGTGCTGCATTGGACACTGCTGCTTGAGGTTGGTCATGAAGTCCAGCACGGTCTCACTGCGCAGCACCTTGTGACTCACGTCGGCACACATCATGATGCCCGACTCGAACTGCAAGATGCTGGATTGGTAGCCAGGCCAGATCGTCAATCTTTGGGAGAGAAAGAGGGTATTAATCACGGGAGTTTCCTACCCGTCCCAATCTTTGGCTCTCAATAGAAAGTTTCTACTGTGCGTTTGCAGTTTGTGAACAAAGTCTCACAAATATGGTGTTCAAAACACTATGCAGCTCCAGCCAATTGTAATTATTTGAACTCGGCACCTGGAGCCTGGAGCAAATCGGGAGAACTGCATACTGTACTGAGATAATCACTTACGGCAGATATTTCCTTACTATTTAGACAGTGTAACGCATTAATACCGTAGGTCAAATCCAGAGAGGACAAATACATGAAGACAAACGGATTCAGTACCTGTGCTGTGGGATGTTCAGTGGGTCGTTGGGGTTGTAGTAGTGCCGTCCAATCTGCTGCATGTTCAGCATTCGCAGGATCCTAAATTAATTCCACAAGTTCAATTTGTAAATCCCTGCCTTCGGCAGAAACCTTGTATCTCCTTATTACTACATTCTGAGTTTTTTTCCCCCAGTTACTTAAAAGTAACAGTTTTGGACATACAAGTTTCTGCCCGACAGTGACAATATTTTTCTGTCACCTTTTCTTTTACAAATGTAAAGAATTTGAACTGTGAAGTGTAGGATGGACCTTCTAAAGATGATGTTGTAGAACTGAAGGCACGCTGGTGAGGTGGGGGGCAGCTCATTGGTCAGTGTAACCGTTATTCTGACTTTCTCTCCCATCCGGGTTTCACTGTGCAACACGGTCTCCTAAAACAAGTTCAGACATCAGTGAACAGTAACTATTAATATATTTACTTTGGTACTGCACAACCCATTCAGACCTGAGGACGATTCTACAAATGCCTTCTAAATCCTGACAGTTTTCTGAAAAACCTCATGTTTCTATATCAGTCGTTCTCAAACATTTTCATGTCAAGGACCCCCAAAGATATATGTAATTGGCCGCCGACACCCATCTGAAAATATGTTGTTCCAGTGACCACCCAGAAGCAAAGATTTGAGTTTAAAACGTTCACTCTGAAAGAATATATTCAAAGATTTGCGCCACGTTTTCACGATTTTTCAAAAATAGACCTACAAGCTCATAGCGCGGCACTATGAGCTTGTAGATCGGCTATTTTACAATAGCTTAAGTATAACACAATGCTTAAAACACCAAAAGGGGTTCCCGCCCAGAATGGGTCAAGTACATTTTGATTATCTGTACTTGAGTCATTGTATTTTTGGATACTTGTGACTTTCACTCCACTACATTTCAAAGACAAACATTGTTCTTTTGTAGCGTTTCTTTCCACGCTTAAACGTACTCATTATCTGTTCCATCATGTGAGATGTGAATGTTTGGATTTTGGTCAATTCTTTTTAGAAAAGGAGTACCAAGAGAAGGGCGCCATACCTTGTTGTGAAGTCTACGAGGCAGAAAGAGGAGGGCTCCGTCGAAGGAGCGCGCCGTGCCAAGAGCCTCTTCGTGCTGGTAGAGAAGGGCACTCCGCAGGCGGCGCGACTCCATGGGAGGGTTGTAGTCCACATGGTACTGATAGAGAGCCCACTGGGGACGGGATATGATCCGCAGGAAGTTGGCTTTCAACTGAATGACAGAGCCATTGGTACCTGGGAAAGACGGCAGTGAATACAATGTGGTAAATCGAAAGGAGGTCTGATGTACTCCGTTTGCAGTGTGCTGTGGACTATACTGTAAAGCAGTGTTGTTTTTCGTCGACTAAAACTACCTTTTTTTCAGACAAAAACTAAATGGAAACTAAATGGAAACTAAGCTATGGTGACTAAAAATACTGTCGATTTTGGCAACAAATAAAAACGAAATGTTAGGAAGGCACTAGTGGACAAGAGATCCAGTACATTTTACACTTGGTTGCATGCTGAAAATAGCAGCAATCTACAAGCTCACAACGCGTCGCAGCGGCTATTTTCAGCAAGTGTAAAATCAGCCATTACGACGGCATCAAGGCCCGCACATGAATACATTTTACTCGACTAAATCAACTGTAGATTTAGTCTACTAAAACTAGACTAAACACTAAAACATTCCAGGTGACTAAAATGTGACTAAAACTAAAAACGTTTCAAGAGACTATGACTAAAACCAAAATAGAAATTTGCTGCCAAAAACAACACTGCTGTAAAGCTCTCAAAACAAAACACAATGGCAAAGTTTGTTTCTGATTTTCACATATTCTCAAAATGGGGGCTTGCACAAAGACAGGAGGACATTGAGGCTCTTTGGATGCAAAAACACACATTTTACAGGTACTGTGCCCCTAAAGCATATCTCTTCATCAAATACTATGGTGAGGTCTATACTTTTGCAGTTGTATTGTAGTAAGATATGACGATATTGGATTGATTCCCATGTTTGTTAACTGTATGAAATGTATGTTTATACTTATTTATAAGCATGGACATGTCCTATACAGACCAGACTTTGTCTCTCTGACATGCTCCATCGCCTGTCTGGTGTTGACTCCTGCATCGGAAAAATCACGCCGGCGTCCTCTTTCTCCAATCTTCACCTTCTGGAAACCCCCGGAGATCTGCAGCACTTCCTCTAAAGGAATAACCCCCAAGTTACAAATTACTTTCAATTTATCTTCATATTAATGTATAAAACCCACAGACAGACTTCACCACTTCCAATTTTGTCCTAATAAATAGCAAATAGCTAAAATAGCCCATCTACAAGCCCTCACCATGAGCTTTACCTTCGCACAACACTGTTGTACAACAAAGTTGGGCAATAATTTACAAAAAAAAGAAAAACAAATGGACTATATACTAGATGGGGTCAGACTGCACCTTCTGTAGTTGCAACAGCTCCTGGGGCAGTTTTCTGTCTTCCTCTGCCAACCAGCTCACCCTCCACAGGTGGAGGAACGGCTGCTGTGTCTTCTAGAGCCGAGGAGGTCTAAAACAAAACACAAATTGATGTCATTGATGTGTTAGATACGTAAGTACTCCCATTTCTCACAATACTACAATGTATGCACTATGTAATGTAAAGAGCAAGCCTTCCAAGTTTTGAATTGTCTAATTCAAAACCAAGGAAATAATGTTGTTCTAGGAACCCGCCAGAAGATTTGACTTAAACGTTCGCTCTGAAAGTATATATATATATATATATATATATATATATATATATATATATATTCAAAGATTTGCGCCCACATTTTCACGACTTTTCAAAGCTCATAGCGTGCCGCGCTACGAGCTTGTAGGTCTGCTATTTTTCAATAGCTACAGTATAACATAAAACCCTTATTTTGGCAAAATCATTGAATGCACCATTATAATAAATAATTGGGAGGATATATACGGTCAGTGTTCTGAAGTGTGACATTACCATTCCAGGTGCTGCAGTCTCCTGACCACGTGCACGCCCTCTGGACCTCGCTCGTGCACGTCCAGTCATTTTCACTCTGTATTAAATTTCTGCATTTGAAAAAAATAAAATATGTACAACTATAAACGGAAACAGTCAGGAACACTTGGATTTATTCAACACTTTATACAGGCATTTCCTAATGTAGAAATATTTCAATCTAGATCAGTACAGTAGTTCTCAAAGAGGCCGCCCTGCTGGGACAGATTCGGCTCAAACAAGGGATTCAATTAATTCCGCTCCTATGCCACTAAAATGTGGAACGCCCTACCAACAGCCATGAAGACATATGAACCCCTTGACTGACTCCTTCAAAACCGCTCTTAAAGAGCACCTCGCCCCCGCCCCCCACAGCCCATTTTCCCCCATATTGTACTCGTTTTTTTTTTACTTTGTTTATATGATTTCCTGTTTTTATAGAAGTGTATATTTGTACGTCTCTAAATTGATTAATTGAAAATGGTGGACCCTGTTGTAGTGTTATCCACAAATCGGTATCGATAAGTCTTGATCCAAGGCTAAAAGCCACTGATTTAGAACTTTAATCGAAAGTTCCAAACAAAAAAATAATCACCTCTTTTAAGGAATTGTCTCCTGCTGGGGGCTGGGAGCAAGTTGAGGCCAGCCGGGTCTCTTCAAGCCAATCACACTAGCCTTTCCTTAATAACAAATAACATTCTTGAATGAAAATTCTTCAGTATAAGAATAAAATCGAAATGTAATTTGTCCACGCACGGTTCCATTTAGTTACAACATGGCGCCTGTAACCATCAGTCGTCTCCAACCTAACAGGTGAAACCAATTGACTTCATTATAGAGAACACGTGTTGGTCACTGCAGTCAAGTTTAATGTAAAAACGGGCTTTTTGTTCTGTAAATATAGCCAATGGATCTGTAAAGTATTAGACCTTTAAAAAGTCGAAATCGACCGAGTTGAAACAAAGTTTTAGCTCGTATCTACAATAAAGCCATGAATGAAGTGACTTCTAATCATCCTCGACTTGATTGAACTGACCCAAAAGTAGGCTACAATTTTATATATACAGCAATAGTATAAAAAAATAACAGTATAAAAGTGAATAAGTACATATCTACCAGTACCAACCTTTACAACGTGTGGTTTTGTATTGTTTGCAGGTTTTACACGATGTGTTGCTCCCTGATGCGTCTTACAGTCTGGTGTCAGCAGGCAGCACTAATGAGGACTGCAGCAGCACCTGGAGGCCGTATCACTCCGCCGTAAACTTTTCAAACTATATTTCACCAAACTTTGACTAATAGTATGGTGTGTATGAAAAAGAAAGTATACACAACACAAGAAAGCAATGGCCTAATTTAATTAATTTCCCTGGCTGAGAGCAGCTTCGCAAAGCTTCTTTCCGCACTACTTCTTAAAGCGCAATGAACAATTCTTCAACTTTAGTTTGGGGGGTGATTTGGACGATTCCCAACCTGTGGATAAGGGCCCATTATTGGGCCGTGAGGATATAACCCAGTGCACCCCCAAAATATCCATGAATTGAGTAAAAAAGGACCAAAATGGAAATAAGATTAATAGCAGACCTTATTGTACTGTATGTGCATGCTTGTCATGCAAACTGAATCAATCAATCAATCAATCAATCAATCAATCAATCAATCAATCAATCAATCAATCAATCAATCAGATAATATTAATTACATACATTTTCTTTTAACCATTGATTGTGATACCAATACATAGACATTTAAAGAATTGGTTCCATTGATCCATGCCAGAACATTATGTAGGCCTATTCCCGTTATCAAATTAATTTATGGTAATAGCCTAGGCCTTTGGTCATCTGGCAGAGGCTCTGCGCCACTCATACTTTACACGACTTACCATTTTGCACAAAATAGACAATTTTGATGTCCCTATTATGTGCCCACTGCCATGCTGCCCACCATAGGTGCCCACCATAGTGTGCCCACCATAGTGTGCCCACCATAGGGTGCCCAGATTCGGGGTTTTTTGTTGTTGGTTTTTTTTCCCCCCGTACAGCAGACAGACACCAGAGGGCGATATACACACGTTTGCGATTCATTCCAAGTTACAACTAGAGAAGAAATGTCTCGCGATAGCTTGCGTGGCGTGCTACGGTTGCCAGAGCAACAACAACATCAATGTGGCTAACAGCACTCCGCACTGAAATGGTCAACTTTCCTTCAGGCTTGAAGATGGATTAATGTCAGCTACAGTACGATAATTAACGAAGGTAAACTCGTTACACGTTAAACGTAATAATAAGAAACACAATGTTGTATTCTGGGTAGCGACGTTCATGCAGGATTGTTTGCATTTCTCATAAACACATATGAAAGCTAGCTCTGGTCCACGTTAGGACTGGAGTTATGGACCAGAGTGAAGAGTCTAATCCTGAAATCTAATCCTGATTCAAGCATAACCTGAGTTCAGTTTACGGAGTCAAGTCATACCTAGCTCTGGTCCATAGCCCTAATGTTTCTATGATTCAGGGCAGAATCTAGCTCTGGTCCATAGCTCTAATGCGTTGCATAATTGCATTTAACGCATTAGAGCTATGGATCAGAGCTAGGCAGAATCATATAAGCATTAGGGATATGGATCAGAGCTAAGTCGTACCATCTCTGCTCTGGTGGTCGATAGCTATTAATAGAGCTATGGACCAGAACTAACCATACCCCCCAAAACCTGCACAATAACGAATGTATAAGCGTTCTGTGGTTAAAATAGGCAAGTGACAACTTGGAAAGTGTTAAATGTTGTTTAATCTTTTAATAGGCTACATTTTCCAACCCATATCATCTTTCTTTCTTTCTTTCTTTCTTTCTTTCTTTCTTTCTTTCTTTCTTTCTTTCTTTCAATGCTGGCATGGTCAAGGCATATTGCAGCCCACCACTCCCTGGACTGCCATGTTCTGCTTGATTCTTCCAGTTTAGTTATTTTTTGTTGTTGCCACTGTTGCAAAAATAGTTGCTCTTGAGACAACAACTTGTTGCAATTTGGCACTGTACACCTGCGCCAGGTGTTATACCAGAGAGATGCTATCATTAAAAATAGTACATTTAACACATGGCTGTGAAGCTGATGGTGGTGTTGTTTTTATCTCTAGAGAAGGACATTCACCAGCAGCACCTCCCAGTGAGGATAATGGCGAGCCAGCAGCCACTGCCTGGTCGGGGAAGGCCCATGAGTCGCAGTGGATCTGCGGTCCCAGTGGTGCCGGGCTCCGCCAGACCACCTACACCCATCAGACCTCCAGCCACAGCGTCTCGACTGGGAACCGGGGTAGGTGACATCAGCGGAGTAACTTTCAGGACTTTATAATCATAGTCAACTTTATTGGTTAAATGTTTTGCACATACTAATAATGTGCATAGAGAGAGAGAGCTGTTAATGGCATAACCACCAGTCAGTGTGGAAATCCAACCTCCCCGTCAGTTTATTTTCTGTGACTGTGGAGTCCACTACACTCCATTCTCCTTGAATGATGGACAGCGGACACTGATGCAAGCCCTTCAGAAGTCCTGTGGTGCTACACCAGAATGTAATGTAATATGGTGCTGAACATTAATCAGGACGAAACAAACACATTGCCAACAAGTGTCTGCACTGCCAACTAAAGTGTATCACAGAAGATGGCAGTCAGGATGTGAGACTAGCCATCACTGCCATCGACACCCGGAACTCTTCTTTCAAAAATTGTTTTACTGTGTGAATCAGCACATGGGCATCTGGCTATTCTTTTTCTCAAATGTTCAAATCATCATCAATCATCAAATTTAATATTTGGAAAATGGTCTTACTGTATGCAATGTAGTTAAGGCCTCCGCCTAATACTTCTACAATTGCTACAAAACCTTTATAGCCAGTCATTTTGAATATAAACAAAGAAGTTGAAGGGTAAATGTAAGTCTGTGTGTGTGTGTGTGTGTGTGTGTGTGTGTGTGTGTGTGTGTGTGTGTGTGTGTGTGTGTGTGTGTGTGTGTGTGTGTGTGTGTGTGTGTGTGTGTGTGTGTGTGTGTGTGTGTGTGTGTGTGTGTGTGTGTGTGTGTGTGTGTGTGTGTGTGTGTGTGTGTGTGAGCAAATTGTTTCTCTAGTTTGTCTTTGACCAGCTCTATGTTGTCTATTACAGATGGTGGTTCCAGGTACAGCCCGTCCGGGTACAAAGGGTGGACCCCTCCCCACCCCTGGTTTACTGTCAGCCCAGATCAAGGTGACAGAAAGGCCCGTCACCCAACAGGGGCTCAGCGGCATGAAAACGGGCATGAAGGGTGGGTGAGAAGACATAAACAAAGAATAATGTACAGTGTACTGTACATCTGGTGAGGGTTGACATGGGACCCATGTGAATCCTGCTCATTACCCAGCTACTGTACATAAAGAAAGTCATTAACCCATTTAGGCCTGACCTCAAAATTAAAAAAAAATCTTCTAAATCCTCCAGTTTTCTGAAATAAATATTTTCACGATTTTTCAAAAATAGCAGACCTACAAGCTCGTAGCGCGCCACTCGGTGGCACACTACGAGCTTGTAGATCTGCTATTTTTCAATAGCTAAATTATAACATAATGTTTAGAACACCAAAATGGGTTAATCATTTGGCAAAAAAATATTTTCTTAAAAGCAGTCTGTCATTCAGAAATATCAGGCAGCAGAAAGCCTTAATTGACCAATCAGATTTGAGTGTGCAACAGAGCCATGTAATACAATTGTTTTAATGAGGATTGTTTTAACGAGGCTGCTCTATTTATCTCTCTCTCTCTCTGTCTGCCTTTTTTACCCAGGTCCTCAGAGACAGATTCTGGATAAATCCTACTATTTGGGACTACTCAGGTAGGAAACTTTGCTACGTTGACTTGTTTTTCCTTCTCGGAGATGTTGGGAGCGATGCATGGAGGTACAGTATGTTTGGAGCTTGGCACAATGAAGTGTTTTACCTTCATTCAGGGTGAATCTGAATAGTACTTTTACTACTTATCTGAGTGTTCATTTAACCCATTTTGACCTGAGATCAGATTCTAAAAATGTCTTCTACATCCTGACAGTTTTCTGAAAAAGCTATGTTTCTATGTCAGTCGTTCTTCGATTTTTCAAAAATAGCAGACCTACAAGCTTGTAGCGCGCCACTCAGTGGTGAGCTATGAGCTTGTAGATCTGCTATTTTTCAATAGCTAAAGCATAACATAATGCTAACACCAAAAGGGGTTCCCGCCCAAAATGGGTGTCTTCATAGCGCGGCACTCTGTGCCGTGCTATGAGCTTGTAGATCTGCTATTTTTCATTAGCTAAAGTATAACACGATGCTTCAAACACCAAAAGGGGTTCCCGCCCAGAATTTCACTCTCTGAGTGAAATTAACGTTCCTGCATTAAACGCAACTGCTACTGTATAACCTGCTCTCTCTCTCTCTCAAACACACTAGTCTCTGTCTGTCGGCTCATGTCGTCCAGCTCTAATAGACCCTTGTCTCTCTATGTTGTTGGTGGCATCAGGAGTAAGATCAGTGAACTGACCACAGAGAACGGTAAACTGCAGAAGGAAATCGACAACTTCAATCAGGAGAACTCTGTCTATCTGTCCTACGAAAAGAGGTAAGGACTTGTTTTAAATCTACCGTAAACAGTATATTGTTATGAAACCAACATACAATTCAATATAAAATGTTTAAAAACATGATTTTTCAGAAGTTTTTCACAAAATATATTCATGTTTCGTATTTCAGTTTAAGACATAATGTATTCACAGTGCATCATCGAATGGCAGTCAGAGAAGCTAGTGTTTTTTAGAATGATTAGTCTTGATTGATTGAACTATTTATTAACAGTTTTCAGAATGGGTACATTTCACATGAAAGCACAACTCCGTACAAATGGCTGATACCGAGGACGACACACTGTGATAAAGCATTACACTTGTTTACAACAGGGTCCACCATTTTCAATTCATCAGAACAATTAGAGACGTACAAATATACACTACACTTCTATATGAAAAACAGGAAATCATGTAAGGGAAAGGGAAAAGAAACGTATACAGAAAGGGGGTGGGGGGGATTCAGATTTTACGGGGGCCAGTTTTGAATTGCAGCCGTCCGTAGGTGCCCTTTGAGAGCGCTTTTGAAGGAGTCAAGGGATTCGCATGTCTTAATGACTGTTGGTAGGACGTTCCACATTTTGGTAGCATAGGAGAGAAACAAATTTAGTCCCTTGTTTGTGCCTTCAAACCGAATAATCGGATGTGAGAAAATGTCTCAATTTGAAAAATGCAATCCTCTTTTTTTTATTACACTAGAAAATAATTGGAATTGTAACGTTGTAATGTAATGTTGTAACTCTACCACTAGATGTCACCACACACTTTATCCCTCAGTGTCCAAGTATTTAACAAATAAAATGTTTTAACAAGTTGTACTGCCTGAAGCTCATAAGTGCAATATTTCTCCTAGTTAAGTGAGCGGTGGATTAAGACATTTAGGCCTGACCTCAAAATTAAAAAAAAATCTTCTAAATCCTCCAGTTTTCTGAAATAAATATTTTCACGATTTTTCAAAAATAGCAGATCTACAAGCTCATAGCGTGCCACAGAGTGGCGCAATATGAGCTTGTAGATCTGCTATTTTTCAATAGCTAAATTATAACATAATGTTTAAAACACCAAAAGGGTTTCCCGCCCAAAATTAGCCTGGATCCAGCCCAAAGACCCCGCCCACTCTCTGAGTGGACAAGCTACAGTCTGATAATCAGGCTAGCCCAAAATGGGTTAACTAGTTACATCATCATGCATGTCCCTGGACTACAATAAACACTGTCCACTGTGTTGTCTTCTGTCCTCTGCAGGGCGGAGGGTTTGGCGGGGGAGATCAAGGACCTGCAGGGCCATCTGGCCGACCACAACATGGTAAACACATGGGTTAACCCATCCATCCAACCCGAAATAATTAAAAAAAGTCGTCTGAAAGAATATATATTCAAAGATTTGTGCCGCATTTTCACGATTTTTCAAAAATAGCAGATCTACAAGCTCGTAGCGCGCCACTCGGTGGCTCGCTATGAGCTTGTATATCTGCTTTTTTTCAATAGCTAAAGTATAACATAGTATAGTTAAAACACCAAAAGGGGTTCCCGTCCAGAATGGGTTAAAGGTCTCAGTCGCCGCGACTGATTTCACTCATTTGGATTCCATAGAAGCCACTGTGTCTTCTGTGAAAGCATGCTGCTGCGCGCACCGAATATACGCGTGTCGTGATCTTGTAGATCGGCTATTTTCGGCCGTTAGTTGTTTTAAGAGGAAAGAGTATTTGAAGTGATCAAACTCGCAGTCCCGCCCCTCGAGAGACCCGGAAAATAATTCCCCGTTAATTTTCCTCATAGACTTTTCAAAAAGTATTTATTTAAAGACGTTTACGCTGCGGACAAAAGCAAATCATGTGATTACTTCAACTGGTTGGCTTTTATGTGGAGCAGGTTTAGAATGATCATACCTAAACATCATCATTACATTTCCAGTCATGAGATCTTTGCCTTATTCCATGTAAACCACTGCACAGTGACATCCATTGTTAAAGCATCTGTGAGGTACTTAATTTCACACGGGCCAAGAAACGATTTGCACCCATCCACCGGTCACAGCCTGTGCTACGGGCTACAAATTTCATTTTGGAATCGGAAATCGCCTCGTTGCCAAATAAGTCAATTCATATGAGGAATTGCCTTTGGCATGTGGTACCGTGAGAGTCCAACAACACCCATCAATTGACGCAAGACTATGTTCACGGTAGAATTCTGGACTTGCAGGACTCGCATGAGTACAGCGAGTGCTTGGAACATTTTGCTGTTTAAACTTATACGTGACCCAGAACAGGTGATATTGAACTTTTGTGGGATTTACTCAAAAGACACAAAATTATAATACATGTTTCAATGGTACCACTCTGACGCTGTTTCTCATGAACAATTATTAATATTATGTCATTCAGACAGTTGCATTTAAACGAAAAAGCATCTTTTCATATCAGGGTATTATCAAAACAATTTGAAATGGAGGCCCATGGTTAATTTGGTCTGCAACATGAAACCATTCCAAAACCCCAGGATTAGATGACTAATCAGGAAATAATAATAATTATCAATAAATATAAAGGTTTTGTTAATTGTAGTAACAACTTGTATTTCCTGTGGTTGTATCTATCTACCAGCTGGTGGACATGTTGAACACCAACACTGACATGGAGGATGTACTGAAGGAATTCAACATGGTGAGTACAAGCATTCACACTCGGAACACTAATACAATGTACAAGCATTCACACTCAGAACACTAACACAATGTACACATGAATGAGTTCAACATGTTGAGAACAAGCATTCACACTCAGAACACTAACACAATGTACACATGAATGAGTTCAACATGTTGAGAACAAGCATTCACACTCAGAACACTATTACAATGTACACAGGAAGGAAAACTCATAAAAAACTCAGAAACTCAGAAAACTAATACAATGTACAAGCATTCACACTCAGAAGACTAATACAATGTACAAGCATTCACACTATTAAAATGAATGAGTTCTGCTCATTGCAAAATAGGCATGGCTCAGGGTAGAGGACAGAGTAAAGCAACTTGCAATGGAAAAAATGGAGTTATGAGGTTTCCTCCCGACAGCAACGAATAGTGCTATGTCTACATAAAATGCTGTATAAGTTGCATAAGTTGAGCCTTTGCATACGCCTGTAAGGTCGTCGCGGCTAGGGCGAGTGCTACGGGCACGGGATACTGTACATTGCTGTAGTGGTGTGTCACATACCCTTGGTGTAGTTGCGAACGCAGTGATTGCGAACGCAGTGATTTGCGAACGCAGTGAGCACTAACTATAGAAGCTGGCCTAAACTGTCTGTCTGTCTGTCTGTGTGTGTGTGTCACGCTGTAACACCAAGGCCCGCCACCAGAGGGCGCAGCTGTATCACACACAACACACACACACACACACACACACACACACACAACTTAACTTAAAGAAAAAAACGTAAAGAAAACTTTTAAAAAAAACACACGCACATACACACACACACACTAAAAAATAACTAATACAAATGTTAAAAAAAAAGAACTTAAAAAAAACCCTTAAAGTACGTAATTTATTCTAATTGTTGTTATTGCAATTTACGAGCTGCGTTCGCTTCCCGCGTTCGCGCGTCTTATTTGTGTCATTGCAACACTACAAGCTTGTTGTAGATGTGTGATTATATGCCCTGCATATGCATATGTGGCTGCCTCCGTGGAATATGTAGACGACAACCAATGTTACCGATTCAATCTTTTTATTTTGAAGTTCATTCATTATTTCACAAAAAATATAAACATATCCTCCTCTCCAATCATTGTGCATTTTTGCAGCTGAAAGCCCAGAATGACAGAGAGGCAGGGAGCATCGATGTCATATTTACAGAGAGACGAGAGTAAGTACCCATGTTGTGTTGTCTTTGGACTGCGTTGTATTGCTTGGGCATCATCTTGCCAGGGTGAGAGGCTCCACTGCAAAAAATACACAGCAATATCTCAAATGTAAATTCAACTCTGAAAGTGTAAAAAAATAGACCCCTAATAAGCGCTGTAAAGCAACACATGTCATGCCAGTGTTTCCCCTATATGCATGATTGTGTGTGTGTGTGTGTGTGTGTGTGTGGGGGGGGGGCACCCCCAACAATCATGACCAGTCCCCACAGTTTTAGTAAGTGGCCGCGGATAGGCTAAAAAAAGGCAAAAAACCACGAAAGACTGCAAAAGACCGCAAAAAACACAAAAAAATACAAAAAGGTCGAGCATCCCCTCCACCCCACACACTATCAGCTTCTGGATATGGGAATGTCATTTAACACTTGGCATTTAACATTTGGCAGCTCTTTAATGATTTAATTTAGCCAAGATTGATTCTGTGCTGTATTCATTTAATTTCACTATAATTCAGTTCATATCAAGTCAGTCTGAAGCCTTGTTGAATGAATTGGCTACAAATACAACCATCATCAGTGCTCAAATGGTTACAGTTCGTTGACATTCATAGCAAACGATCTTTTGATTTATGCACGCAGAAAAATAGCACCAAACCCATTTTGTCAGATTTGCTGTGAATAGCAGATAAGCATGTTCCTTTCTGTAGCCTGTCATTACGCATGATGTTAGATGTTGCTGCATGTCCAGTTAGTGGTACAGTACAGTTCCATTATTTAATACACAAAGTGAAATGAAAACTACAAAATTAAGCTGGCAACCCTGGAAACGGTCAATTTAAAGTTCTGACTGGATTCCAGGGTGCTAAATAAAACATTTTCACTGCTGCTCACGAATCATTCTGACATACTGTATGATTGCAACAAGCATGATATTGTAAGAGTATCTGGCTGAATGACAAAGCCATCAAAGTTCATTATAGTTATTTGGCAAGTTCTCTGGTGTAATTTCAAATCCTGAATGTGCAACAGGTGTGTTTTCTCTAGAAACCCTCAGAAATGGACTGTGTGTGCAGTCTGTGCACCAGCATCATGGCAGCAGGTTGGCTCATTTTTATTAGAGGCACTTTGTTCTTATGGCGTGGCTCTGCAGGATGCGAGCTGCCTGGAAAGGGCTTTGTCAGTATGTTTTTATCTTTTCCATGATTTATCCTGCAAACCGCTGGGTGTTGTCTAATCATAGCTTCAAATTGACATATTGGTTGTTCAGTTTGACCCACCAGTTCTGGAGATATGGCTTATAGAGTGATGTCTTGCAGAAAACAGAGTTGAGAAAACAGGCTTGAAAGGTTCACTTCTGTGGTCTCTATCATTACACCTAGCTACATGTTTAAGCATTTATTTCATATTTACATGTCGATTTCAGCTCTGACACTTATTTCAGTCTGCCTGTGCTATTACGGTAACTCATTTAAAAAAAAAAGGTTTTTCTCCTCTGGTGAAAAGCTGGAATTTGCACGATGGCAGGCTCTCAGTCAAATCTGGTGGTCACATATAATGTGCATATCTGACGGATCAGCGGTACAACGTAGGTGTGAGGGGTGAGGGCTGCGTCGGCCCGAATCTCTAGTACATCATAGATCCATCAATAATGACCGTCGTCATACAGTGGCGAAGTCTGTGATCCACATGGGAGTCATGCCGTTATCAGCCGTTTCTGTCTGACTCAAGGATATATACCCTGCATTCCTGCATTCTGTAAGCATTGGTGATGTGTAACATCAACCTGTAACCTCTTTCTTGCAAAGAACCATCCCACCCCTTCACTAGCCTCGGTCCCAGGCTCACTTAACTGCGAAAAAGAAGAGCCTGGTCACAACCTAAGGCAGAGAAGCTATCGAAAGGCGGCACTTCCGCCGTGTAACCCCCCCCGGAAGTTAACGTTTTTTGACCAATCGCAGCGTTGTGTTCCCGAAAATGTATTCCCGCTGAAATGATCATTGGGTGGGGACTAGTAAACACAGCCGCACCGCGTGACGTAGTTATCTTACACGCAACACTTCCGCCACTTCCGCTGATATTCTTTTCAGCGTAGGTCTTGGCCAGGGTGCCCCTTCACCCATGTAATTTTATGTTGCTTTGTCAGCAGCTGTTTGGAGTCTGTTGAGTGTTTACCACAAGACATGAAGATTCCAAGTGTGACTTTGATATGTTGGCTTGAGGCCAGTGATTTTGAAGTCAGCAGGCCAAACAAGATACAGCGGTCAAAAGAGTCTTTGTCTTGTGTTTTGAAACGCCCGACAAACACTGTGCAAACGCCTGAGTCACAGGAGCCGCCAGGCGCACAGTTTTGTGCACATATACTGTAAAGCTGGCTGCATAGGTCAGCAGATATACAGTACATGACATAACATGTTCAGATGATTACACAGTTGTGACTGTGAGGTTGTTGTTGTTACAGTAACCTCAACTTAAAGGGATAGTTCACAATTTTCGAACTTAAGTTGTATGAAATACTTGCCATTAATATAGTGGTTGCAGCTGTATTAATTGATTCCCTGACTCCCGTGGTGGGAGTTCTGCTCTGATTATGGCGAATATTAAGTAGTTCCGTTCATTTTGTGGGGGGCACAGGGGCCACACATTAAAATTAAATTATTAAAAAAAACTAGCATAATTTGTATTGTTGACCTATTTCTAAAATATTAGCGCAACTTTTGCTCAACTTTGACCCCTCTATCACATGGAACTATTTTTTGGGCGTAGTGATATGGAGACAAAAAACATAGTTCCGTGTGATTAGAGGGGTCAAAAATGAACAAAAGTTGCACTGTATGGTAGAAATAGGTCAACAATACAAATGACGCTAGTTTTGTGAACTTTTAATGCGTGGCCCCAGTGCCCCCCACAAAATGACCGGAACTACTTAATATTTCAGCAAAACCAGAGCAGAACTCCCACCACGGGACTCGGGCAATCAATTAATACAGTTGGAACCACTATATTAATGGCAAGTATTTCATACAACGTAAGTTAAAAAATTCTGAACTATCCCTTTAACTGCAAGACTGAGCCTGTGCCTCTCTGACGCTTGTGATGTTAATCAATGGTCAAGATATACGTTTTAGAGGAAAGTATGTGGAAAAAAGAAATCCACGATGCTGGTAGATTGTTTTCCTCCTTTTTTATTTTTTCTAAATTTAGAGTAGCCAGTTATTTTTAGCCCCTTTTCTCTCCAATTTAGTCGGCAATTAATTCCTCCCCACATAGTTCTGTTTTGCCACCACTAGTTGTACTGTACTGGCTCGCCTGCCAAGTGAGGAGCCTCCACCGGGAGGACCTCCATCTTACAGCCCCATACTGACAGGCCCGTTGGAGTACATTCAGCAACAGCCGGATTCCCTCCCTTGAACACACCCAATAATTGACGCTCAGCCGAACCAGATGCAGGCGAGCGATTCAAACCCCTAGACTAGTCTGCAGTGGTGGACAGGTGTTTGACCGCATGCATGTACCACCCTGAGGGCCCTCCAGATGCTTTTTTTAGATTTTAAATTTGCTTTAAAAAGTCTGTTATCTATACTGTGCCAGACAATTTTGACTTCAATCATCATTCAGAAGTCTTGCTCTGGGGTAGAGTGGCTGGATGGTAATCGCAAGGTTGCCAGTTCGAACCCTGTGGGCTCCCCCAGAGTTAGTGTTGAAGTGTCCTTGAGCAAGACACTGAACCCCTAATTGCTCCCGATGTGCTGGTTGGTGCCTTGCATGGTTTCCGCCACCATCGGTGTATGAATGTGTGTGTGTGTGTGAATGGGTGAATGTAATGCACAATCTATGTAAAGCGCCTTGGATAAAGGCGCTATATAAATGCACCATTTACCATTTATAACCTATAGCCCCCCCCCAATAATCTAATTGTCCACCATGTGATAATGATTATAATTGTAGTGTTTTGGGTTTATTAGCTTCTATGGATGGGAATTGGGAAAGACGGGACAAAAATGAATACGTTTCTCCTCACTTTGACATTCTCTGTCATCGGTCAGTTGAACTTAAACGGAGCATCTCTTAGAAAAAATAAATATGATCCGGTCATAAAAATCTATAAACATCGTCGCTCTGACGATGTTAAAAAAAACAATCTTTCTTTTGGTTTGTCGGCTCACGATAATATGTCCTCAGCCGTGGACGCGCTGCTATACTTCCCGCCACCTGCTCTGTTGTAGTCGGCCGTGTCGATGTAGCGGTCCTCGATATAGCCGTCTTCGTCTTCCTCCTCGTCGCCGTGCTGACTGCTGACCTCCAGCTCGTAGGCGGACGCCTCCGTCTGCTGCGTGTCCAGGCTGTAGTTGGAGTAGCGCCCGGCCGTCGTGGTGAAGATGTGCGGCTCGTCGTCCTCTCGTAGCCGCTGGTGCCGGTAGTTGAAGAGGAGCTTGTACCAGGACGGCGACTTGATGGCACAGATGATGACGGTGGAGGTGACCACGGTGATGGCGAGGACGCCCACCAGTAACTTCCAGGTGTTGCCCAGAAGCGGGATGCTGGCGCTGCCGCTATCGGAGCCGACTGCTGAGGGGAGGAGGGGGAGAGTTTAACCCATTTAGGCCTGATTTTTTTCTGAAAAACCCCATGTTTCTATATCAGTGGTGCTCAATATTTCATGTCAAGAACCCCAAAAATGATATGTCGTTCCAGGGACGCCCCCAGAAGCAAAGATTTGAGTTAAAAATGTTCACTCTGAAAGAATATATATTCAAAGATTTGCGCCATATTTTCACGATTTTTCAAAAATAGCAGACCTACAAGCCACCGAGTGGCGCGCTATGAGCTTGTAGATCTGCTATTTTTCAATAGCTAAAGCATAACATAATGCTTAAAACACCAAAAGGGGTTCCCGCCCAAAATGAGTTAAAATAACCCTCCTCTGAAGGTTAACAAATGTCTTCTAAATTGAATATAACCACACCTGGGGGTCTATTTAGAGTAATGTTAACTCCATAGACACATAGGAAACAAAAAAAAGTAAAAAATAACACAGCACTCCATCTCAGCAGCAGCAGTGTGAGCTCACCAAAGCCATTAGCCATAATAACCATCAGCAACAGCAGTGTGAGCGCGGTGCATACTTAGTTTAGACTAGTCATTGGTTAGACATGGGTTAAGGTTAGGTTTAGGTGTGCTGCCCCGTGGGAGGTTAGGTAGACAGTTTTTGGTTTAGACTAGTCATTTGGTTAGACCAGTCAGACATTAGTCCTACAACTACAACCTATCTCAAACCCTCACTCTAAACCTAACCTCCCACGGGGCAGCACACCTAAACCTAACCTTAACCCATGTCTAACCAATGACTAGTTTAAACTAAGTATGCACCCCTTAGGGGGAGGGTTTGAGATAGGTTGTAGTTGTAGGACTAATGACTGGTCTAACCAAATGACTAGTCTAAACCAAAAACTGTCTACCTAACCTCCCACGGGGCAGCACACCTAAACCTAACCTTAACCCATGTCTATAACCAATGACTAGTCTAAACTAAGTATGCACCCCTTAGGGGGAGGGTTTGAGATAGGTTGTAGTTGTAGGACTAACGACTGGTCTATAACCAATGACTAGTCTAAACCAAAAACTGTCTAAACTAAGTACTGCACCCGTGTGAGCTCACCATAGCCATTATATAATAATAATAATAATAATAATAATAATAATAATAACCATTGCTTTCTGTCAGAAGAAACGGCAGCCAAATCTCTGGCATGACCAATCACATGCTGTGCTCTGTCATGGCGATGTTTGGTTCACTGCAATAAACTCCTATTGTGTTTATTAGATTAGATGAAATACATTGTTTGCCAACAATTTAGTCAGCAGTAGCCCGAAGGGAAGTGACCTGCCCTTGTGACTGGAATTAAGCATTATGGAGGGCTTGTGATGAGAAGGTCACTGGTTTAAAACCCTGGAGTCAGGAGTGGAGAAGATTTATAGGCAAAATTGCTCGGTTTAGTTCCGACATATTATTGATCCGAAACCTCAATCCCTAACCTAACCATAACCGCAAGCACGGGAGCAGCGCATGTCGGACCATTGCATTTTCGCATCGCATCGCACCCCCCCCCCCCATCGGACACCCCCAGGAGAAGGGCACCCAATGAGTGTGGTAGAAGTACTCCACACTGTAGTACTAGCAGCTAGTACAGTACTAGCAGCTAGTACTGTATAGTACTGTACTGTCCTGTAGCAGTACTAGCAGTGTTCATTTTGTCTACTAAAACTATGACAAATATTGTTTGACAACCTTTTTTCCACTGAGGGGAGCTCTTGTGAGGGGCGCTCTTATCATCTTACAACATCGAGGAGGGAATTCGGTATAGCTTGGTGATGCAATGATGATGTAAAACAAACGGTGTCAAAACAAACATTAAATTATATTTATTGTTAATGGGATTTAATGTTGGCGACTAAACAAACATTCATTTCTCTTCATTGTCAATGGCGTTTTAACCCATTTAGGCCTGACCTCAAAATTAAAAAAAAAATCTTCTAAATCCTGAAATAAATATTTTCACGATTTTTCAAAAATAGCAGACATACAAGCTCGTAGCGCGCCACTCGCAGGCGTGCTATGAGCTTGTAGATCTGCTATTTTTCAATAGCTAAATTACAACATAATGTTTAAAACACCAAAAGGGGTTCCCCAAAATGGGTTTTAAAACAAACATTGACCTAAACACAAACATTAAACCTGTATATACTGTAGGAAAGGCTGGCGCCCCTCAAAAACTAAATAAAAACTAAGCTATGATGACTAATACTAAGACAATAAATATAAGCTAGACTAAAATGTTAGGTAGGGAGCAGGGACAAGTGGGGAAGAGATCCAGTAGAACTAAAAGACAAGTCATTTTATGGTTTGGTTGCGCTCGTGTGTTGTGTTCTGAAAATAGCAGATCTACAAGCTCACATCGGCACGTTGCGTCACGTGTAGATCGCTTGTAGATCGGCTATTTTCAGCATGCAACCAAGTGCAAAATTAAGTGCCATTAAGATGCCACCAAGGCCTGCCAAAATACACTGTTAATAAATTGTGGATTTAGTCGACTAAAATTGTATGATATTTAGTAGACTAAAACTAGAATAAAATAACCTTCACATATATGCAAAAAAGTCTCCCTTAACACTCCTGAGAGGGCTGAAACGGGTCTTCTCCGTAAGTAAGCCATCTTACCTTTGTTAGACGCGCTGGTACTGTGGGTCATCATCGCTGCTGTGGCTGACTGTGTGGTGGGCTGGTTTGGGGAGGTGGGCGTCGCTGTACTTGCAGAGCTGGTTGGTGGTGGAACTCCTGTAGTTGTGGAGGGTAGTGTTGGAGTTGGTGTTGTTTGCGCCGGTGGCACTACTATGGGTTCTGGGTTTATACATTCGGCTGATGCCTGTAGGATAGTTCGAGCGGCCCTGTCGTCTCCTGGGGAAGCACACAGTGCACGGGGACCAGCTGCAGGTAAAACACACACACACACACACACACACACACACACACACACACACACACACACACACACACACACACACACACACACACACACACACACACACAGGATAAGAAGTGGGTGACTTTCTTTTTGTAATTTGTCTTAAACTAGACAGGTGCCCGCCTGTAGAGCACTGAGTCAGTAACGATGGATGTTGGAGATCCACCCGGTGGGGCGAACGGTTCTCAAGTTACATGCATTACGGGGCGACTGTGGCTCAGGAGGTAGAGCAGGTCGTCCAATGATCCATGGGTCGGCGGTTCGAATCCCGGCTCCTCCTGTCTACAGTACATGTCGAAGTGTCCTTGGGCAAGACACTGAACCCCAATTTGCTCCCGATGTGCTGGTTGGTACCTTGCATGACTTCCGCCGCAATCGGTGTATGAATGTGTGTGTGAATGGGTGAATGTAATGCACAATCTATGTAAAGCGCCTTGGATAAAGACGCTATATAAATGCACCATTTATTACAGACGTACACACAGACATACAGAGACTTTGGTGCATTTATAGATGATGATAATAATAATAATAATAATAATAATAAACTTTATTTGTATAGCACCTTTCATACATCATTCAGTGAAATTGTTAAATAGTAATCCTACCTATTTGGACTTGTAAGGTAATGAGCCTGTTGAGGGGTTGCAGTGGTTGGCAGGAACAGTTCCATGGGTTCTCCTGTAGGTCCACTGATCTCAGCCGCTTCAGATCCACAAAGGTTCTATTGTCCAGAGCCTCCAGACTATTGGCTCTCAGACTCAGCACCTCAGAGAAACAGAACCATTTTAATCAGCCAACAGGACAAGAAACAACGTCAGTATGCTACAGTTACAAAGGATGCCAAAATCGATCTGTCGCTGTCTCTATTTTTTCCCCAGCCAGTCTGATTATTGTTATTTATTTTAACAGAAAAAGGCCTCCTTTTTTTTACAGCAGAAGGAGATGGTTAATTTGACCTCATTTGACCCAGTAAGACCTGAGAACGATTCTACAAATCCTTCTAATTTCTTAAAAAAACGAATGTTACTATACATCAGTGCAGGTTCTCAAACCTTTTCGTGTCAAGGAACCCCAAAATGATATGTATTTGGCCGCCAACCCCCATCTCAAAATGTTTCGTTCCATGTTTGATGCATGTTCCACAGCGAATATCATTCGCTTTGCTTGCATTGATTGGTTAGTTACCGGTCAGCTACCTGTCATATTACCAGAGGGGTTAAAGGAGAATTCCATACTAGATGGTTTTCTTACCTTTTATTTGTAGTTGTTACGTCCCCACCAAAGAGGTCCAGGTGTTATTTTGTGCAAAAGTGCATTATTGGCTATTTCCCCTACCATAAGCCCTCAATGGGGGTTGGGTTTTTGTGCTAATTTGCTTATTTCCATCGAAATAAGTAGTAAAGTATGCCGCTTGGGATACTATTTACATTATGAAGAGAGGATCAAAATAAATAGATTTTTGAGCGATGGAAATAAGCGAAACACCCCATAGTCCCATTCAATTCAGTGCAATTCAATGCAGGCTGAAGTCGTGTGTGAAGTGATGTACTAGTCAGCTGTTCAGAATGAAATATAAGGTCCAAATAATGGCTAGTTGGACAGACCTGCCAAAGTGTCTGGTAGAACGGGAAAACATGCTAACCACAGCCACGAGTTGCAATTTGCCTGATACAATACAACAGTGTTTCTCAAACATTTTAAATTTCATCATGTTATTGTGAGTTTTTTATAAGCCTTTATAATGCCTTGTTATGTCACAACAAGTCATAAACAAGTCATAAGTTTAACTATAATACTTAAGGTGAAGTATTAATAAGATCAAGGTGCTTATCTGTAATCAACAGTGTGTAGGTATACAGTAGGTATACAGTAACTCATTTTGTATTTATTCTTTCACATTTAACCCATTCTGGACGGGAACCCCTTTTGGTGTTTTAACTAAGCATTATGCTATACTTTAGCTATTGAACAATAGCAGATCTACAGGTCTGTAGGTCTGCTATTTTTGAAAAATCGTAAAAATGCGGCAAATCTTCTTTCAGAAGACTTTTTTTTTATTATTTTTTACGTCAGGTCAAAATGGGTTAAAATAATAGAGATAGAGACATAGAGATAATGGGTTTTACACTTGAGAGATGTCACAGTGTATTGTTTTCTTATGACAGAATGAACAACTACTGTACATTGCGGCCCCTGAACACATCTGTAAATACCTCCAGGTTGGTGAGGCCCCTGAACACATCTGTAGGCAGAGACGTCATTGGGTTGTGGGAGAGGTCCAGTTCTGTCAGCTCATCAAGGCCAGAGAACGCTTTGGGATCCACCCTAACAGACCAATACAGTATAGTATTATTAAACCCATTTAGACCTGAGCTCGATTCTACAAGATGTCTTCTAAATCCTGACAGTTTTCTGAAATACCAATGTTTCTATATCGGTGGTGCTCAATATTTCATCTCAAGGACCCCCAAAAATGATATGTAATTGGCCTCCGACCCCCATCTCAAAATATATTGTTCCAGGGACCCCCCAGAAGCGTTCGCTCTGAAATAATTATATATTCAAAGATTTGCGCCACATTTTCACGATTTTTCAAAAATAAGACAAGAATGGATTAATGGATAGTCTCTGTAAAAGATACAGTAACTAACTCTACACCATGCTACTAACACTGCCTCAAAATTAACTTAGATGCCTTGTTACCTGCCAAAGTGTCTGTTAATGCATTACAAAATACAGTAGGGTCTTTCTGAATATCCTATCTGAAAATATTTACAGACTATTATATTGTCTGTCTGTCTGTATTTAATTTTTTATTTTATTGTTCTTATGGAGAACATCAACTTGATTTCATAGTTTACTCACGTCAACAGTAAGTTATCCAACATAACACATATCAACTAATTTAAAATAAAATGCTCCATTAAGGGTTAGTTAGTTAGTTAGTTTGATTGACAGATTACAATCCAAATGTCCCTTATCAAGTTTAATTAGTCCCTAATCTAGTATATACAAAAAAAACGACAACATAGGACATTCACGTCACGAATGCGGCTGACACATTATCACTATAACTTAGGATATCGATTTATTTCATACCATTTGTGTCTGTTTTAAAAGCGATTTGATTGAAGTTAACAAAATTCTATTAAACTAACTTAAATAATAATCACTATTATGGGTCCATAAAACATTTATTCAGCTCTTTTGAATGCATTAATTGCATACACTATTCGGTGATATATTTTCTGCCTATTCGGGCCGAAACCGAATAGGCCGAAAATGCATTTTTAGACATTGTCTGCCGAATATGTTCTGCGGCCGAATATTCGATGCATCACTATATAGAACATACAGTGATGTGTAATGTGTCAGTGGGGGGGGGGGGGTGAAGAGCCTTACCTGCTGATGTTGTTGCTGGAAAGGCTGAGCACTTTGAGCCGTGGCAGTACGGAGAAGAATTCCCCAGGTAGCGTTTTAATGAGATTATTATCCAAGTGAAGCTCTGCCAGGCTGCTGTAGTTGGCCAACGCTGAGCGGTCCACCGCTGACAACTCGATGGAGTTGTTCCTCAGGTCCATTGTAGTGATGTTCTGTCCGTAATTGGATGGGATGGCAAATAGGTTCTTGTTCGTCAAGTCCACCGTCTGTTGTCAAGTCAGAGAACGGTTCAGATTTAATAGCATTTTGACAGTTTTGCTACTGATTTATGTCTGTACAATTCAATTTTGCTCATTCAAAATATAACTGTAGGTCTGTATTATAAATGTTTACGGCATTAGTTTGTCTCACTTATAGTTTGTCTGTTCTGTTAATGGTTATCTGGTAAAACCATGTTTCTATTTAAAAAATATGTTTTTTTTATGTCATAAAAGAAAACCTAAAAAAATGCTCTATAGGTCGGCTTTAAAAAAAATAAAAATAACAAAAAGATAATCATTTACAGAACAGAGTTACTTACTTATTTCTGTATAGACTCATTCAGACTGAAACAGCCTGGCAACCGATGATCTAACAAACTATAGGCTGCTGCTGTGAAAACCTACTGGTAAATCCAGTCATGCCGAAGATGAATTATAGCTCCACTCACCAGCAGTAGATCCTCTACTGTGGCTCCTGTGGAATGTCCCACAGTGCCCACGGCCACCGCCGACAGCCACAGCAGCAGTCCTGGGCTCCGTGCCATGTTCTGTGACATTTTTTTTTTTTTTTTTAAGAAACAACAAGTAATTGTGCTAGAGATGGTGTTTAAGACCCCCGCACATACATACACACACCTCTGCAATCACAGCTAATAGTACCTCAGCTCTGCTGACATGGGATATGAAATCCCCCCAACCAGAAGGATCTCTTAGTTTATGTCGCCGAGTTCTGCCTGTCTTAACGTCTGTCCGTGACGCGTCTCCTCTACTCTGTGTCTCTCAGCAGCTACAGTCTCGTGAAGAATAAATTAATACCCACAGGGTAAGCCACTGAAACGACACATATTGCGTTGCCGGCGCTACAGTACAGTAGCGGCGTCCTCTCTCTCCGATCACCTAACTGTAGAAGTGAGACAAATCACAGACCGTCTGATGACGGAGACGGTCTGGTGACACTGTGACATGTGTGCGGGTGTATATCTGAGTGACTCTGACTGTGGAGTCCTCTGTTCAACGGAGCTGTCAGATGTTTTGCACCCAGGGGGCATGGTCTATATGTACTGTAAACTGCAGAAATAATTAAAATACAACTTGGCTGGTTGGTCCTGTATTGATCCTTTGTTTAATATACTTTGGGTCATGTTATTAAGTGTTAATTTAACGACACAAAGAGTGTGGAAATAATTGAACACTCTGAATTTTACAGTGTATGAGAGAGGGCCAAACAAAGAGGGCCATTGTGTGTACCGAAGCGAAATGTCCCAGGGCTTTCGCTGCAACTTTATCTGTCGCAGAACGTGATGTTTGCAAAACAGGGGCAAGAAGAAGAAACGAATTACCTTTTTATCTCTTTAATCTTGTTGAACGTCAACCGAGAAGTATTTTTTTCCAAGAGTCGCTGTGTGGGAGCAACAGCAGGACAACTGAAACGATGCAGACAATTTCCACAACAGCAGTTAATAAAGTTGGTTTACCACCTTTCACTAGCTCTTTACATCACACATGATGTATATACTTTAGACATATATACTTTATACTTTAGCTATTGAAAAATAGCAGATCTACAAGCTCATAGCGCGCCACCGAGTGGCGCGCTACGAGCTTGTAGGTCTGCTATTTTCTTTTAAATCGTGAAAATGCGGCACAAATCTTTGAATATATATTCTTTCAGGAGACTTTTTTTTTAATTTCGACGTCAGGCCTACGTAAATGGGTTATATGACCTTTTCTCTCTGTCTGTCTAGCAATTCTCAGCCATACTTATTCTAGAATAAATTTTTTGTTCCACTCTTTGTCAGGGATTTGTGACCTTGACCCTCCGCTCACCGCCAGTGGTTCCAGATTAGCAGTCAAATTAAAACATGAATTTAGGCGTGTGAGACTAGATTGTGATCTCTCTCCACTGCAATGATACTTCCTGCTGTACACTGGAGCCTTAATGGAATCGATGCTACATTTGAGTAGCAGTCTCTGTAATTTACTAACATGAGCAGTAAATGCTTCATAAATTCGGTCTCAGTGAAATGGTCTCAGTGAAAAATGGGATACAGACGTATTATTGGCCTAAAACGATGACCGGTTTATAGAGCGTCGCAGTCCCGCCCCCCCTCGAGAGACCCGGAAAAGAATTCCCCGTTCATTTTTCTCATAGACTTTTCAAAAAGTATTTATTTAAAGACGTTTACGCCGCGGACAAATCAAAGTTGTGACAAATCATGACAATAAACACAATGTTTTGGGCCAACTGTACTGTACTGTACTGTACTGTACTGTACTGTACTGTACTGTACTGTACTGTACTGTACTGTACTGTACTGTACTGTACTGTACTGTACTGTACTGTACTGTACTGTACTGTACTGTACTGTACTGGCACACCCGAAAGCATCATATATACAGTTAATACGTGCATGTGTGTTAGTGTGTGTGTTAGGTTGCGCACAGGTGGTGAAAAATAACCATGCTGTTTTCGTGCTCATACCCAGACACCCACCCAGCCAGCCAGCCAGCTACCCACCCACACACATAGCTCCGTAAGGGAGTGGTTGCACCACTCAAAAAAGGCAGGATACAACACTTTTTGTTTTGTTTTTCTTCTTACAAATTATTTTATCGGCCCCAAAACATTGTGTTTATTGTCATGATTTGTCACAACTCGAGTTGGCTTTGTCCGCGGCGTAAACGTCTTTAAATAAATCCTTTTTGAAAAGTCTATGAGGAAAATGAACGGGGTAATTATTTTCCGGCGTCTCTCATCGTCATGAAATCGGGCGGGACTGCGACGCTCTATACTGCATTCATTCACATGGATGGATTTATGCTATATGGGCTTTTTCAAAATGTCCTTGCTTCATCTTCACACTCCACATCTGGGAGCTTCATTGTACAATCCCATTCATACAAACGATAACGAGAACAGGGATAATATGGTGCTGGTGAATCCACCACTTTTTCCAAATGGCTATGGCCGTTTTTAGCCCAAGGAGTGTTTTTCATGCAAAACATAATGCTTCCAATGGATCCAGAATCATGAAAACCCCCTAGTTTGACCCATCACGCTATACTTAAAGCAGAATTACGTTTTGTACATTTTGCCTGCATATACTGTAGGTTGTTAGCATTATGTTATGCTTTAGCTATTGAAAAATAGCAGATCTACAAGCTCACTACGAGCTTGTAGATCTTCTTTTTTTGAAAAAGAACGACTGACATAGAAACATAGCTTTTTCAGAAAACTGTTAGGATGTAGAAGACATTTTTAGAATCTGATCTCAGGTCAAAATGGGTTAATGGTACCCCAACTTTTGCAGCTGTCACAAAGTTTCCCAAGGGATTTGGGTTGGAATAAATTCAGAGGTGATAGTAGACACCTTTTATGAACACATTTTGTGAAGAAGGCTATTAGTAAGCATTTGTTTTCCAGATTGGTCCAAAATTCGGCTAACTTTCCCTAACTAATTGCTTTAATCACCCAGGTTACGCTGGGTTGGTGGTGCTAATTGCATCACGTGACTTAGAGGAATAAGGGGCCGGTTACTGGCAATCTAGGTCAAGTTCAGAAATAGCCCAGAGCCTTTTCTGAACCGCTCATCTTCCCTTTGTTCTTTATTGGCTAGGGAAAGGCTCCAATGTAATGTCAATTGAATTACATCTTAAATACGTCATGAAATGAAAAACATGTTTATTTTTCTCGCACTTTCAGAGCATATCCGTGAGATATACGTAAGGATGCCAAATTTTGTTTTGTTTGTTTTTATGTCTTAAGTCCCGAAAAGTCCAATGTTTCGGGATTTTCTGATGTAATCCAAACATTCATGTTTTAATCATGATTTCATTCACCTGTGTGATTCCTATACAGTAGCTTATGTTCCTCCACACCCAGCTGAGACACTGTTGGGCTGCTACTGTAAATAGGCAATACAGCAACATACATTAAACACTAAATTAAACATGCTTCAGCACCGCCTTTCTCTCTTTCTGACTTGCAGTTCGAGTGGTGTTCGTTTTACATTCTATAGCCCGGGAGGGACGGTAGACTGTGATTGGCTGAGACACAACCAGCCTCTGTTTGACTAGAATCACAACTAAGAGTCGCAAAAGGCCATTTCATGATGTCTGGGTAGACTTGTGCTTAACAAATGGGCATCAGTTCAAATTATCACTGGAACTACTGAAATACTGAACACAGAGAATATATTTTAACTCAAGTGTCGTACAATACTTTTGAGGGGCGCCAGCCCCTCCTATACACAGGTTTAATGTTTGTCTTTAGTTCAATGTTTGTTTTGTAAACGCCATTGACAATGAAGGGAAAATTTGCGTCATAAGGTGTCGTTTACGTCATATTGTCTCTTTATTGTTAATGGCGTTTAATGTTTGCGTTTGCACCGTTTGTTTTACATCACCATTACATCACCATATCAACATGATTTAGACTTTAATATATTAGCGCCCCTCACTTCACACGGGTGTGATTTAAAAAATAAATAAAACCTGTATTATTTTTGAGTGGTGTAGACCACTCCAACAACTGGCTTTGTACCCGTGTCTGTTCGTACCAAAAAAAGCTATGTGCCCGTGTCTGTCCATACAAAAAAAAAAGAGCACGGTTGCTATGGTTAGTGGTCACTCAATTCACACGGGTGTGATTTCATTACGTCAGACATTACGTCAGACCACAGCTGATCAGTCTATATAAGACCTTACACCACTCAGTTCACACGGGTGTGATTTTTTTAAACATACATGATACTTGTAGGCATACAAGAACATATGCAACTGTATTTGTCTGGACTCTGTAGTTTTGAGGTCTCCAGTGTACTAATAATTACTAGTGAATGATTGGGTGTTTTGAGTGTAGCTGGTGCTTATAATAATAGCTTAAAATAATAGCTGGAAAATATCCCATTTCCTACAGTAAGAGACTGGTAGAGAGAAGATGAATCCACTTCCCATGATCAGCATTTGATTGACGCTAGAGAGTAACATGTAGGCTATAGAGTATGGTTACATATTGGACTGAGAACATTACAGCAGCCTTTACATGTGAATTTATTATAATGTAATAATTGATTATCTAGTTTCAGAGTTAGATTTCTGTATTCTTCCAAGTCTCACCTACTGCAGTGTTGTTTTTGGCAGCAAATTTTTTATTTTAGTTTTAGTCATAGTCTCTTGAATAGTTTTCATTTAGTTTTAGTCACATTTTAGTCACCTGGAATGTCTTAGTGTTTAGTCTAGTTTTAGTCAACTAAATATCATAAGATTTTAGTCGACTAAATCTACAGTTGATTTAGTCGAACAAAATGTATTTTGTTGGGCCTTGGTGCCGTCGTAATGACTGATTTTACACTGCAACGCGTTGTGAGCTTGTAGATCTGCTATTTTCAGCATGCAACCAAAAATGACTTATACCTAACATTTTAGTCTAGTTTTTATTTGTTGACGAAATTGTCAGTATAATTAGTCTTAGTTTTAGTCGTCATAGCTTAGTTTTCATGTAGTTTCCATTTAGTTTTCGTCAGTGAAAAAAGGTAGTCGTTTTTTCTTCTTAGTTTTAGTCGACGAAAACAACACTGCTGTGCTGTTTTCATTGTTTCATTGTTTTCGTCAATCAAACGGAAAGAAAACAAAAACGCAAGGAAATATTTTCCTGGACCCCTCCGTTCATGTACAATAATATTCTACATGAATGGAGGAGAGCCAGGAAAATATGTCCTTGTGTTTTCTTTTTAATATCTACAATATCTACATTGTAGATATAAACTTAATGCGTTGACGTATTTCATAATAATTTCATACAATCATTTTGAGAGGAATACACTTCTTACCTTCTTTGTCACGGCAATGAGGAAGCTGAATGTTTTCTACAGTATGTCTTGAGGTGAAGTAAGAGACAGGAGACCTTTGTCCTCCCTGTGGACACATTATGGCTCCTGCTGGCTAACCATTGACAGTCTGCTGGGGTCTGGGATCATAATCATAATGCCATTATAATAAAAGATCATTCTAGAGATGCGGACATATTCTCTTTTCCGAAATGTATCATTTGTTATACTTAATGCCTTGCCATATGCAGCACGCGCGCACGCACACACGCAGACACAACATTGAAACGTTGTGGCAAATTAACCTCTAATCAAGCTGTGTGTGTGTGTGTATGTGTGTGTGTGTGTGTGTGTGTGTGTGTGTGTGTGTGTGTGTGTGTGTGTGTGTGTGTGTGTGTGTGTGTGTGTGTGTGTGTGTGTGTGTGTGTGTGTGTGTGTGTGTGTGTGTGTGTGTGTGTGTGTGTGTGTGTGTGGTCGTTCACAGGAAAGAGGACATGATCCACGCAGTAGAGGAAGACATAGAGAGAGAGAAGCGGAATGCCGATGACATCATCAAAAAGATGTCCCCTGACCATCAGGAGAAGTACTCTTCCCTGAAAGCCTCCAATGAAGAACTCCTGCAGGTATGATGTCATCAGTCCCCCTGGTGCAGGTAAACCATGTAGCCTCGGTCCCCCTGGTGCAGGTAAACCATGTAGCCTCGGTCCCCCTGGTGCAGGTAAACCATGTAGCCTTGGTCCCGCTGGTGCAGGTAAACCATGTAGCCTCGGTCCCCCTGGTGCAGGTAAACCATGTAGCCTCGGTCCCCCTGGTGCAGGTAAGCCATGTAGCCTCGGTCCCCCTGGTGCAGGTAAGCCATGTAGCCTCGGTCCCCCTGGTGCAGGTAAACCATGTATCCTCGGTCCCCCTGGTGTAGGTACAGTAAACCATGTAGCCTTGAGGCTCTCCCTGGTGCAGGTAAGCCATGTAGCCTCGGTCCCCCTGGTGCAGGTAAACCATGTAGCCTCGGTCCCCCTGGTGCAGGTAAACCATGTAGCCTCGGTCCCCCTGGTGCAGGTAAACCATGTAGCCTCGGTCCCCCTGGTGCAGGTAAACCATGTAGCCTCGGTCCCCCTGGTGCAGGTAAACCATGTAGCCTCGGTCCCCCTGGTGCAGGTAAACCATGTAGCCTCGGTCCCCCTGGTGCAGGTAAACCATGTAGCCTCAGTCCCCCTGGTGCAGGTAAACCATGTAGCCTCGGTCCCCCTGGTGCAGGTAAACCATGTAGCCTCGGTCCCCCTGGTGCAGGTAAGCCATGTAGCCTCGGTGCCCCTGGTGCAGGTAAACCATGTAGCCTCGGTCCCCCTGGTGCAGGTAAACCATGTAGCCTCAGTCCCCCTGGTGCAGGTAAACCATGTAGCCTCAGTCCCCCTGGTGCAGGTAAACCATGTAGCCTCGGTGCCCCTGGTGCAGGTAAACCATCTTCTTTTCTGTCTGCTTCTTTTTAAATACCCCCGTCTCTCTTTCACTCTCACTCTCTCTTTCTGTTTCAGGAGCTGTTTGCTTCTCAGGAGGAGTTGGATGGCCTGTTGACGAGAAAGGAGATGTACGAAGCTGTAAGTTCCGTATTTGACATGATTATTTCTCATGAATAAGGAAGAATGTATTTATAGTTAGAGAAGATTAGCGAAATGTGTGGCAAATCTGCAAAAAGAAAAAAAGCTTACCACTAGCTTTCTTCACAAATGTGTTCATAAAGGTGTCTACTATAACATATAAATGTGTTCCAACCCAACTCCCTTGGGAAACTTTGTGACAGCTGCTGAAAGTTGGGGTACCATTACTTACTTACTTATGCCTACTGCCCCTTCTGGGGCATAGGCCATCAACAAGCGATCTCCAGGCATCTCTGTCTTGAGCTGTTCTCTCCAGCTGGTTCCAGGTCGTCTTCATGGTCTTGATGTCTGCCTCCAGGTCTTTCCTATTTCATGACGACGCCAGGCCCAGGAAATAATTCCCAATGCATTTTTTCCATAGACATTTCAAAAAGTATTCATTTATAGACCTTTTAAGCGTCGTACGAAGCCAACTCGAGTCGTGACAAATCATGACAACAAAAACAATATTTTGGACCAAACAAATAATTACAAAGAAGAAAAACAACAAAAAAGTGTTGTAACCTGCTGTTGAAGCCATTTGTAGACTTGCTTTATAATTTATGATTATTTATTTTCTATTAATTATGCCTGAGATATGAAATGATAATGTTGAGTTATTTTGCTTGCTATTGCTGCTATTATTTATACGATGATCTTCTGATTGTTATGGTAATGTGAGGACGTTGGACGTTGACTAATGGGTGTCACTCTGTGATGAGGCAGGTGACTGCAGGTGAGCCAGAAACCAGAGCGGCAGGGAAAAACATTTCAACCACAAGCACATTGTATACCAACGGAATAGGCCTTCTATACCAATTATTTTTGTTTTGTTTAATTCAAAGTCGGGCTGTTGTCCAAGAAATGACCTGAACCTACAGAATACGGAATGCATGTGTGTTGTTATTCCGAAGCCGCTCTAGCACCTGCCGTTTTATTCTACTTTCTAATTCTTTGTTTGGCCCAAAACATTGTGTTTATTGTCATGATTTGTCACGACAAGAGTTGGCTTTGTCCGCGACGTAAACGTCTTTAAATAAATAGTTTTTGAAAAGTCTATGAGGAAAATGAACGGGATTTATTTTCCGGGTCTCTCGAGGGGGCGGGACTGTCTGCAACGCTTGTTAATGGGGTACCATTAACAACCAATATTTAATATTTGCTTTAAGTAGCATGTGACGTGTCAAACTAGAGGGTTTTCATGATGCTGAATACATTCCAAAGCATTAGTTTTGCACGAAAACACTACATTTGGCCATAGCTGACCTCATCACAATTGTGATGACAGCTGTGGCCATTTTTAGGCGAAGGAGTGTTTTTTGTGCAAAACTAATGCTTGCAATGTATTTAGAATCATGAAAACCCTACATGCTACTTAAAGTATAATGAAATGTGGAATTTGTTGTTGTTAATGGTACCCCAACTTTCAGCCGCTGTCACGAAGTTTCCCAAGGGAGTTGGGTTGGAACAAATGTATATGTGATTGTAGACACCTTTATGAACACATTTGTGAAGAAAGCTAGTGGTATAAGCATCTTTTTTGCAGTTTTGCCACACATTTTGCTAATTTTCCCTTATTAGTATACCCGACTATATCACACTGTTAAACTGTTTTGTGCTATAAATGAACAATAGATAGATATAGACTGACACATACTGTACATAAATGTTGTCTCTCCCTTCCAGGAGCTGCAGCACTCTCAGATCAAACAGGAAGCAGTGCGTCTCCACGAGACGCTGTCTGACCTGCAGCTGAGACGAGACGCCATGGTGGCCGAGGACAAGAACCTGGGCTCCCCCGAGGAGGAGAGAAAGAAGCTTTTAACACAGGTGAGTGTCGACCAACTGTTTTTCATTTCAAGAACCCACACTGTGGGGCACAGTTGGTAGTGCTGTCGCCTCACAGCTAGAAGGTCCTGGGTTCGATTCCCGCTCGGGACGCTGTGGGTGCTGGCGGCGTGTTTCCTCCTCCATGTCATCAGTGCCCATACCCGAGGCGGGGTTGGCGAAAGGGCCTTTCTGTGTGGAGTTTGCATGTTCTCCCCGTGTCCCCTAGGGTAGGTACCCTCACAAAAAACATGCAGTAATCCTGGTCTCTAAACTGCCTCCCCCTGGCCAGCCGGGGCGCCTGATGGAGGGGAAAGGAACTGGTTGGAATAACGTGTTCCTTCCACGCGCTATACGTCCAACCAGGGAAACTCCCCCCTGTCAGGTGTAAAGGAGCAACTTGGACACTCAGGCATGAAGGAAGCATGAGTTCAAGTCCGTTGCTCTCCCCATGTCCCCCATATATGGGGACTAGGTTGGCAGAGGGTGTGTAGAGCCCAGGATTACATTATAGATAATTGACACAGGGGTGAAAAAATGGGTTACAAAATCGTGGGATAAAAAAATATTAAAGAGAGTTAAAAACTTTAAAAAAGAAAAAAGAAAAAAAAGAACCCACACTGTGGTGTGCATGAGGCCATGGACCCCCAGAACTCATAACTTGGGACGTACAGACCTGTTAACCCATTTAGGCCTGACATCGAAATTTAAAAAAGGTCTTCTGAAAATATGTTCTTCCTGCAGGGACCCCACAGAAGCAAAGATATGAGTTAAAATGTTCACTCTGTAAGTCTGTAATAATATATATTCAAAGATTTGAGGCACATTTTCACAAATTTTCAAAAATAGCAGACCTACAAGTTCATAGCGTGGCACCGAGTGCCGCGCTATGAGCTTGTAGATCTGCTATTTTTCAGTAGTTAAAACACCAAAAGGGGTTCCCGCCCAAAATGGGTTAAGCCATTTAGACCTGAGGACGACAGTTTTCTGAAAAACCCTATGTTTCTATGTCAGTGGTTCTCAAACTATTTCATGTCAAGGATCCCGAAAATATATGTATTTTGCCGCGGACCCCCGTCTGAAAATATGTTCCAGGGACCCCCCAGAAGCAAAGATTTGAGTTAAAAACGTTCGCTCTGAAAGAAAATACATTCAAAGATTTGCGCCACATTTTCACGATTTTTCAAAAATAGCACCGAGCTTGTAGATCTGCTATTTTTCAATAGCTTAAAGTATAACATAATGCTTAAAACACCAAAAGGTGTCTATTTGGTTCCTCCTAACTATCAACAATGTTAACTGGGGACTTCATGGGACCCCTCCTAAGGACCCCTGGGGGTCCTTGGCCCTACTTTGAGGACAACGGGTCTAAACAACCAGATAAGGCTACAATAAAGGCACGTCATTTATGAGAAAGAATTGTCTTTGACGTTTGGTGCCATGCCCTTAATTGACAACCCAACTAAAAGGCATTTAACAATGAACAGAGCTCATTATAAATAACGGATGTTATTATACATACAGTAGTAACAAGTTGGGGGCGAAACAAACTCAGTGAGGATAGTGCAGAAATGGCATAATATCTATTGCACAAGAAATACAAAATTGACTAATAAATCAAACTAAAACACTCTGACTTTGTATTACCCCACATCAGTTTGTCTCTTTGGGTTGGACCAGAGCCATGTAATAGAAGAGTTACGATATAGAGGGGGTAGAAACCGAGCGCTCGAGTGCTGTTCATGCAGCCTGAACTGAGCCAAGCTGGAGTTGGAAATACATTGTTTTCAACGAGGGCTGCGCAAATAAGAGCTATTTTAAGCATGTGTGCAACATGACAACTGTTTTCAAGTATTGTACAGTAACAACTAAAGTCTCTGTAATGTTTATGTTGTACTATTACTAAAAAACTATTATCTAAAATAAAGGTATTTAAGATCATTAAAGCTGGGCTGTTGCCTGAGTCCAATGCATTTCTGCCTACTTCCGGTCCAGGACTTTTTCCCAGTTGGTTGTCCCCACGCTCAATAGAAGTCTATGTAGGAGAGCCGCCCTTGGACTGAAGCCCCACGAAGTGACCAATAGAAGTCTATGTAGGAGAACCGCCATTGGACTGAAGCCCCACGAAGTGACCAATAGAAGTCTATGTAGGAGAGCCGCCCTTGGACTGAAGCCCCACGAAGTGACCAATAGAAGTCTATGTAGGAGAACCGCCATTGGACTGAAGCCCCACGAAGTGACCAAGAGAAGTCTATGTAGGAGAGCCGCCATTGTACTGAAGCCCCATGAAGTGAACGCAGTTTACGTAACTCTGTCTATATCTAAGGCTCTGAGTTGGACGTGACTCGCTACAGTAAAAGCGTTCCAGATGCTATACTTTGGTTCTTGCAAACCCTTGAAATGTTTTTCATTTTACATTTGAGTTGGCGCAATTGAAAATGTATAAGCATGGGGTGGCAGTGACTCAGGGGTAGAGTGGCCGGTAGAGCGGCCGGATGGGAACCGCAAGGTTCCCAGTTCGATCCCTGTGGGCTCCCCCCTAGTTTGTGTTGAAGTGTCCTTGAGCAAGACTCTGAACCCCTAATTGCTCCTGATGTGCTGGTTGGTGCCTTGCAGGGTTTCCTCCGCCATCGGTGTATGAATGTGTGTGTGAATGGGTGAATGTAATGCACAATCTATGTAAAGCGCCTTGGATAAAGGCGCTATATAAATGCACCATTTACCATTTACTTTTTGTGAAAGTGAAAATAAGCATTTTCTCAAAGAATAATCATATTTCTGTTTTGTTGTCCAGGTCAAAGATGACAATCAGGAGATTGCCAGTATGGAGCGGCAGTGAGTATTTGATATTATACCTGTACATATAATAATGGTAATTTTGATTTGCGTGTGCGTGTGCGCGCGTGCGTTTCCAGGATAAGGATTACCTGGCTCCGCTTGTGTAATTAAACACATCGTCGCATTTATTTTCTGCATGCTGTCTCAGTGATGTAGGAAACTGTAGGCATACTGTACACATAAAAATGCTAATTTAACATTTGTATACTTACTCACTGTGTGTGACGTGCTTGCGTGCACACATAGGTTGAAAGAGACCAGAGAACGGATCAGTCAGATGAATGAAGAGATCAGACGATTGGAGGATGTGGAAGAGTCCCATGGTACTGTTTAAATTCACTGTACAGATATTTTCATCATTGTTTAATGTTACTCCCTCCGTCTGTCTTTCTTTCTCTTAAGCATGAAGTGAATTTCAGTAGCTTTGTTTGGTGTGTATCCTTAAAACACACAGTAGCATGTTCCGTATGCCATTGGCCCGCACATTACACATGACCGACTTGTACAGTGCAAATGTCTGAGTGTCAATAAACGAACACTCAGGATTTTACTGTATATGTTCGCCAGTTTACCAAAACTCACTGGCTGTTTTCTCTAGCTGACGAAACCGCTTTCCTTGCAAAGTATTCTCACACTGAATGGTTACTCACTGACTTATAACGGTCTTCCAAGTTAATTTAAACATTTCTCTTTCACTCTCATTTTGCCTTTGTCTCACATCTGCAGTGTCTATGCTAGCTGAAACCGAGTGTGTGTGCTTAAACAAAGTAGCATGGTGTTCAATACACATACAAATCCTGATAGTGAATTTCTGAGTTAAATTAAAAAAAAATCTATGTAATGGTGCCTCTCACCAGAACACATTTCCTCTCCTCTCCTATCCAATCCTATCCCAATGCTATCCTATATATCCTATCCTCACATATTGTTGTATTGTCTCCAATCATTGACTCTGCGTGACATATTATTGAATTGTCCCTCTCCCTTTTAACTCACCTTTATACACACATAACATGCTCGTGTTTCCTCTCCTCCACGCATACATGCTTCTCTCCCATCTTCATGTTGATGACCAGATGGTAAGCAAATGGCCGTTAACATTCAACGTTGTGGAACATCTTCCATTGACTGCTAAACTGTCCCCCAAATTGAACATCATGAATATAATACCATTATAAGTGCATAGGCACCGGACATCCGCGTTGTTTTTGCCTCTACTCCTTTTTGACCCATTAAAACCGGGAAAGCATCCGTGTCATTTTAGGGGTTAGGGGTCAGGGGTTAGGGGTCATTGGTTAGACATGGGTTAGGGTTAGGTTTAGGTGTGCTGCCCCGTGGGAGGTTAGGGTGAGGGTTTGAGATAGGTTGTAGTTGTAGGACTAATGACTGGTCTAACCAATCACTAGTCTAAACCAAAAACTGTCTAAACTAAGTACTGCACCCCATTTTAGATCTGAGCATTGGATATACAAAAATAGCACATATACAAGCTCACTGCACGTCACTTTGTGCCGCGCTGTGAGCTTGTACATCTGCTATTTAATGGGGTCAAATCCGGTTTTCAAAATGCAACCTGGGCTGTTCGCTCCTCACTGAAGACACTGAAGTCCCTCCCCAAGCTGGACTGTGGCAGATCATTCAGAGCACGATGACCAAGTGGTCAGGAGCGGGCACTAGGGGGCACTATAAGGGGAATCCTGTTGTGTGATCTCAGAATTCAACACTGACATTTTCTCAACGTTTGTGTCAACCTTTTTGAGACCGTTCAGTTTCATAGATGTGTTTGTAGCGAGACACTAGAGCTATCTTGCTGACCGGGTCACAGGGACAGTGCAACTTAACAGTTACAATTACGACTCCGCATGATGGTGTTTACAGAGGGTTAGTGCTAATTTTCAGCTCCCTATTTTGGCTTTGCTTCTGAGTGACAATAAAGACCTGTAGAAACTTCCAAAACATTTCTCTCATATAATTCATCTCTCTCTCTCTCTCTCTCTCTCTCTCTCTCTCAATGTTTTGAAGTACAGGTTTCCCCTGATTAAAATGCATTTCCAACGTTTGCCTAATATATTGTTATATTATATTAAGTTATGTATTCTCACCAAAACATAGAAAATATGTGATTGGGAATATACATAGGTGATCTGAAAATATGTGTGTAACGCCATCATCATACCCGGAAGTTATGCAGGAACGCAAAACAAAAACGTCTTGTTTGGACATAAATGCCCTTCTTGATTGGTAATTGGTAGTGCTATATGCCATAGTGTAAGTGTACTGGCACAGCTCACTCAGGACCTAATGTTGTGTTTATTTCTTACAGGGGAGCGCAACCAAAAGTACAAGGAGCTGAAGAGGCGAGAACAGGACATTGACAGTAATGTTCCATTCCTTTTTTCTTTCTTTCTGTTTTTTATTTTTGCTACTTTTTTTGCTGTGGTTTCTGGGTTTCAGCCTTCCCTATAGGTCCTGGAAATGCTGACAAAGTTGACAAAGAAAAACACAAATTTGCAACATTTCATACATAGTGCAAACACATTGTTCCAGTATCTTTGCTCAAGGAATATGTGGATGTCAGTAAATAGTTCATGCAGACTGTTGTTTATGCCAAGTAATACAGTACAATGGCCATGGAATTTGATCAGACGAGATCTATATAGGAGAGCTCTACGAAACAAAGGAATATTTGCATTCCGGTTGGCTTGCTCCGTCTGTCTGCTTCTCTGTCATCTGTCTCTTCCGGCCTACAGTACATGTGCATGCCCCGTCTTTCCCCCGTTTGTTTCTCTGCCGCTCGCTCGCTCGCCTCTCCATCTGTATCTCTCGGTCCATCTGCAGGTTTCCTGGAGGCGTACGAAGAGGGCAGAGCCCAGGAGCAGGAGAAGGCCAGGGAGGCTCAGGCCGACATAGTGGCCCTGCTGGAGCACCTCAGCAGAGTAAGGCCTCATTCACACTTAACCCATTCTGGGCGGGAACCCCCTTTTGGTGTTTTAACTAAGCATTATGTTATACTTGAGCTATTGAAAAATAGCAGATCTACAAGCTCATAGCGCGCCACCGAGTGGCGGCCATGCAACAAGGTTGTGTCATCAAACCATGTGGGAGTTACACCACTCAGTTCACACGGGTGTGATTTTTTTAAATTGAATTTCTTTCTCTAATTGGCCTAATGGTGGTGCTATAACAGTCCACCATGGAATGTGGGGCCACGACACTGCGCAAAAAGCTTGGAATACGGATGTGTATATTACAGGAAACTCCCGTTAAACTTTCCAACAAACTACCGTAAACTCCCGAATTGTACCATCACACCTGTATATTACCGTATATTACATGTATATGCCCGCTAAACTTGAGGTTTACGGGGAAAATACAGTTACCGTAATTGCCCGTTAACTCCTCTTTTCACGCGTGCGAGAAGGTGCAGTGGGTTGTTTTTTTTCCATACAGAACTACTTGTTTAAGGCTCTGACTGATAGAATGCATCATTGACGTGTGTGTGTGTGTGTGTGTGTGTGTGTGTGTGTGTGTGTGTGTGTGTGTGTGTGTGTGTGTGTGTGTGTGTGTGTGTGTGTGTGTGTGTGTGTGTGTGTGTGTGTGTGTGTGTGTGTGTGTGTGTGTGTGTGTGTGTGTGTGTGTGTGTGCATGCGTGTGCGTGCGTGCGTGTGTGTGCAGAACATGACACGCATGCGCCAAATAGACACAGTGACAGCAAGTGAGCTGAGGAGCATGCAGGAAGACCTGAGCTTTAAGGAAACTGAAATGGCCAAATCACAAAGCACCGCTCATGGACTGACATCTGGTTAGTACACACACACACACACACACCTATGAATGAACACACACACACACACACACACACAAACAAAATCTATTTCCCATATAATTATGGCCATTAGCCATTATTTCAGTGCCTTGCTCAAGGGTATAGCCATAAAGTTGGTGTTGAGGAAGGGATTTGTATCCACTTAATTAAGCAACACACTTTTGATCTCAAGCCTGCTTCACTTTGACTTGCCATGGCCTCAAATTACAGCTGACTCTGAGCTGCTGATTTCAGCAGTTAGCTGTGACACTGTGAGAGATTCAACTTTGGTTTGGCTCTGATCAGATCTTTACCCCTCCCAACAATTCTCTTCTCTTCTCTTCTCTTCTCTTCTCTTCTCTTCTCTTCTCTTCTCTTCTCTTCTCTTCTCTTCTCTTCTCTTCTCTTCTCTTCTCTTCTCTCCTCTTCAATAGGCTGTAATCTAATTTGCCAATAATAGGCTTGTGGCCATAAAATAAATGACATTACATAACCATAGACAAGGTTACCACAAACTACACAGGCTAGTAATGCTCCAAAGTCCAAAGGCTCCTAATTCATGTCTAAGTTCTTCTATACTGTACTGTCTTTGGTGCAGAGTGGCTGGCTGTAATGAGCTGTTTCTCAGCAGCAGCTGTCAAAGGGGGACTATGAATCTTTAGGTCAAATGAGGAGTTGTGAAAGAGGTTGAGGACGAAGGCAGAGATGTTGCTGATGGGGCAGTTTGTATGAAGAACCGTCTCCAGCTGCTCTGTCTCACTGTGTGGCTGATAGACTGACTGTCTGACCTGTGGGTCGCCTGGCAGGCTACTTTACTGCCTGAACCCTATCAAGAGGAACCCGTCCACTTCCTTTTCCTCTGCAGACACATGCACGAGCGAGCAAACGCTACTGGTGGTGGTGCACACGTACACGCACTGGTGGCGTGTGTGTGTGTTTCACGCACCACCAGTAGTCAAAAGAACCTGCTAACAGCAATCTGTTGATATGCTAACCGGAACAGTGGCGTGCACAGACATTTAGAGGGGCAGGTGCTCAAGTTAAAAAAGGGCACCTTGTGCAGCGCGTGGAACCGGCCGGTTGCCTTAACCCATTTTGGGCGGGAACCCCTTTTGGTGTTAGCATTATGTTATGCTTTAGCTATTGAAAAATAGCAGATCTACAAGCTCATAGCGCGCCACCGAGTGGCGCGCTACGAGCTTGTAGGTCTGCTATTTTTGAAAAATCAAAAAAAAGAAAAAAAAATGTTTTGTTTTTCTTTTCAAAAGGGCACATTGCCAAAAGGGCAGGGGGTGCTCTAGCACCCCCTAGTGTCTATCTGTGCACGCCACTGAACCGGAATGTGGTTGGCTGCAGCGTGCAAGCAGGTGCAGAACAATGGCACAGATCTCGTCTTCAGAAGTGGAACATACTTCAGAACATCGATAAGTCGCCCAGATACCACTGTGTTTATTTAGCGTAGGAAACGAGTGTCTCTGACTCTGTCCAGTGGCCACAGTACAGTAAACGCTCATTTATGCTTGTGCACGCTTTTATACCTCCGCCCGGCAACAGCTGTAGCATTGCTCCACATGACTAGACTCACTCGAGGATGCACTGATTAGAATTAATTTGTTGGCCAAGTCTGCAGCCTTTTGGAACTCGATACGGATGCAGTGTTGTTGTTTTTATTTTTATTTTTATTTTAAATACATTTTTATTTCATTTTTGGATGAAAGGCACGGGTACAGGCATACAAAAAAAAGTGCACATAAAACATAATTCAAATTATTTGCCAACTACAATCAGTGGCTTGCCCCTTGCCTCATTTTTAAAAATCCTACCCCCAAGATTATAACAATTAACCCTTAGAAGAGCAAAGACGCCAATTGGCGTCATTGCTTATATTCTGTAAATGAGCAATGACGCCAATTGGCGTCTTTCTCTTTTTTGATTAATCTAAACATATTAATATGCTCCGAAGCGCTGTTTAAATTCCTGAGCTTATATTCCAACTACATTACCCAGAAAACCCGTGTCACGTGACACACGTGTACGTGTTGCCATTGGAAGCTGGTCCCACCCCCTGTAAACAGTGGGGGCAGAGGGAGTCTTCATAGTTTATTGTTTTGCCTGTTTTGCCGTCTCGCCCGAGCGATTTTCTAGCAGAAAAAGTTGAAAGCAGTACTATTTATTTGAGCGAGTTTTGTGGTAGTAGTATTGATCCATACGCGTCCCAGTCGCCTTCTCCAGGCGGAGTAGCCCTGGTCCAGTGCTTACAGCGAGACTCGCTGCTCCCTCCCTCCTTTTTTCATTGTCTCCCCATCGTCGTCCGATGAGCTATACCGGGAAACCATTGAAGAAGACGATCAACCCGGAATGTTTTGAGGTAATCTTATTGTAGAAAATGCCCTTCTATAGTGATCAGAAATCATAAGATGATCGCTACCAATAGATGCTTGGATAATTACTACTACTAGTCAGATCATGACGCCAGAATGACTCACCACGATGGCCCCCAGCCATTAGCCAGCACCTTTGGTGCTGGCTAATGGGTTGGTCGGTGCATTGGTGCTGGCTAATGGCTGGAGGGGGGGTTGGTGTCGATCGGTTGGTCGGTGCAGTACAAATGTATCGTAGCAGGCATGCACGCATGGCAGTACAATTATTTTATATTGTAGCGTGCCTTATAGGCGATCTGATCTTTAGAGTAATGTTCGCTCCTTTTATTTACTGTCTACAAAGACGGAGAACAAACATGCATCGTTTACTGAAGCAACGCGTGCTTATGATGACCTTGCTACAAGGATCGGAGGGGGGACGGGGAGTGAAGCTAACAGTAGCGTATTATATAAGATCTGTATGACGTTTCATTGACGTCTGAGCTTGCATGATATCGCATTCATTGTATATTGTATACAATCATGATTGTACATTGTTTAGTGTGTCTCCGTGTGATGATGATGATGACGATGATGTCAGATAGCCTACGTTCCCCCCCCCCCCCCCAACTGGCTATTGGCCGGGCTGACTACAGCTAAATGTTTATTTTTATATATTTAGAACTGGCATCAGATGAGGAGGAGGAGGATGATGATGATGATGATGATGATGAAGAAGACGAAGAGTCAAGACTGCGATGGAGTTCTCCGACACTGAACCGGATGCATTCATTCATTTCAGTTGTTTTTTTTAAATTTAGCCTACACACACACACACACACCGTCAAGAACAACTGGAATGCAGTGGTTTGGGGACACTGGGTAGTTTGGGGACAACTGTTTTGTATGTAGGCCTATTTATTTTCTGTAATATTTATTATAATTGTATTATGTTAGTAGTCATAAAAAATAAAAGACGCTTTTACAATGAGTTAGACCTGTCATGGCTATTTTGTTCACTATTCTGAGGTTTATGGTTTGACTAAGCGAGTTTCAACTGTGATTTACTCTGTAACGGTAGATGGTAAGAACCCAATTTTTTGTTATAATACAGTATACATTCAAGTCTATATTTTGATACATATCATGGGCACAAAGTCATATCAAAACAATGTCCTTGGATGTTGTTTTTTATCAAAACTGTTTCTTTACAACAGGTTTTTGAGATACATGCATGAATAGACAAGGTACTGGTAAGACTATGTAAACATGGTATATATCAAAATGTGCGTTAGAATGTCTAATTTTACCCCAAAAAAGAATTGAGTTTATATGATGTTCCAATTCAGAGATAGGGGGACTTTTAGCTGGATAGGTCAGATTGATCATGACTGACCATGCTATTTATAGATGGCAAAATATCTACAGTGGTACATGTGAGAAACATTTTATTTTATTTTAATTGAACTAGACAACTCACCCTTTAAAATGAGATATTGCATGGCTATGTACGCCCAGCAGAAAAAAAGTTATTTAGAAAATAAAACTTCAACCGGGCATAACTTTTTTTGTTGTCCTAGAAACACTACCCAGTGTAAATGCAGGCTCTTTTAAATGGCTTCCAACACAAAAACTAAACATTTTATCAACTAAGTTCATTTTTTTCCTGGAAGCAGACAAGCCAAGCTTTCTCTGAAGGTCTTTCGTTGTCACACATTCACAACAGAGAATTTTCAATAAATCATTCAAAAACGCCATTCTGCCATAGAGAAGTCTACAAACTATATAGAAATCCTTGAAACTCTCAAAGAGTTAAATACAACATACAAATCGATTTTTTTAAATTAACAACAAATTGTAAATAATAAATAAAAAAAATAATCCCTCCCAACCCACCCCGTCATAGGCCTGAAAAGAAAAAGAAATGAGCAAAGATTTTTAACAATATATTTATTGCATTTTTCTTTTTTTATACAAACAAACAATACAACAGAACAATACATAATACATCAGACAATACAATTACTTAAAAAAAACAAAAAAAAACATACAGTACATACATATAATAACAATAACAATATAATAAGGGCACTTAGACTTGTAACAACAACAGTCCTTATGGCCACAAGACCAAACAGCTGCAGAGAATACAATTAGACATTTTCAGTTTCCACCATTAAATAAGAGATAATTAGATTAGATAAATCATTAACCGTAATATATTGGATAAACCGTCCCCATATTTTATCAAACATCTTTTGTTTATTCTTCAGAGTATAAGTGATTCTTTCCAGAGGAAGGCACATTGATAGCTCCCTAAACCACTGAGCAATACTGGGTTTGTCTATCTTTTTCCACGATAAAGCTATAGCCCTGGCCTGGGCCATGGCTCAGTGGTCCAGGCACCTTGGCTGGTAATCCAGTCTGGCAGTGTGCCGCGGGTTCGACTCCCGGTCCCGACGGCCTTTACTGCATGTCTTCCCTCCATCTCTTTCCCCATTTCCTGTCAGCCTACTGTCTGTCCCTCCATAAAACAATATAAAATAAAGGCGAAAGCCACAAAAAAAACATTAAAAATAAAGCTATAGCCCTTTTGGCTTGTAGTAAACATAAATCTAAAAATCTCTGTTTGCTACTCTGAATCTTATGGCCAGATGGGTAAAGACCTAATAGAAACAGTTTCGGGTCAAGCTCAATATTTATCAACAATATCTTCTTACTTCTTCCCAGAATTCTTTCACTCTTGGGCATGCCCACAGACAATGGAAAAGTGTACCTTTGTCTTTACCACATCTGATACAAGTATCCGTAATGTCTACACTAAATGTATTTAATTTCTCTGGAGTGATATACACCCTCATCAGCCAATTATATTGCAATAGTTTTAACCGAGTGACTGTTACCCATCTGAGATTGAACCCTCCATACAGGCTGTGCTCCATTCTTCCATTGTCAAATCCTCTTGTAGATGCATTACATTTGGATTCAGAGGTTTCAGGAGAGAATTCTACTAACCTAGAGTACAAATCAGAAATGATGCCCCTATTAAAGGGGTTTCTGATAAGCTCTTTCTCTATTATTGACAGGGGAGGGAGTGTCAAAGAATTCACCTGTTGTAGAGTTGTAAATACTTAAAGAAGTGTGTACGAGGTAAATTGTATTTAGCAGCTAAGTTCATCAAAAGAGAGTCGATTCCCCCTTTTGTCAAAAACATCCTTCCATTGTTTAATCCCCTTTTCGGCCCATATCTTAATTAAAGCCCCCATCCGCCCTACCTGGGGGAAAATATTCATTTCCCCAAATTGGGCTGAATCGAAAACTGAGTGCAGTGTTGTTTTTGGCAGCAAATTTAGATTTTAGTTTTAGTCATAGTCTCTTGAATAGTTTTCATTTAGTTGTAGTCACATTTTAGTCACCTGGAATGTTTTAGTGTTTAGTCTAGTTTTAGTCGACTAAAATGTATTTTGGCGGGCCTTGATAGCGTCGTAATGACTGATTTTACACTTGCTGAAAATAGCCGATCTACAAGCTGCGACGCGTTGTGAGCTTGTAGATCGGCTATTTTCAGCATGCAACCAAGTATAAAATGACTTATACTGGATCTCTTGTCCACTAGTCCCTTCCTAACATTTTAGTCTAGTTTTTATTTGTTGACGAAATTGTCAGTATATTTTAGTTTTAGTCATCATGGCTTAGTTTTCATTTAGTTTTTATGTAGTTTTTGTCAGTGAAAAAAGGTAGTCGACGAACATTTTTCGCCATGGTTTTAGTGAACGAAAACAACACGGTACGGATGTTGCAGATGTTTCTGCATTACTATGCCAGTCATCTCCATATTTGGGAGAAAACTAAATGTGGATAGACGAACAGAGATTTGTGGAATATATAGATTAGATTGGTTCTCAAAACGTTTTAATTTTAACTCATTTTGGGCGGGAACCCCTTTTGGTGTTTTAAACATTACCGGTATGTTATAATTTAGCTATTGAAAAATAGCAGATCTACAAGCTCATAGCGCGCCACCGAGTGGCGCGCTACGAGCTTGTAGGTCTGCTATTTTTGAACAATCGTGAAAATGTGGCGCAAATCAATTACATATCATTTTTCGGGTCCTTGACATGAAATATTGAGCACCACTGATACAGAAACATGAGGTATTTCAGAAAACTGTCAGGATTTAGAAGATTTTTTTTTTAAATTCGACGTCGGGCCTAAATGGGTTAGGGACCCCTATAACTCTGAGAGCTACAGGTAACCTGATGGTGTTATGTGTCTCCTGCGTCCAGAGTATCACCGTCTGCTGCAGGACCTCCAGAAGGTGGAACAGCTGGAGACCAAGATGGTGAGCCAGTTGGACTCTCTGAAAGCGCAAATGGACACCATGACTACCGGCCTGCAGTCGTACAGAGACCTGGCTGGCCTGAGGAACGTGGCAGATGAGAAGAAAAAGGTTTGTGGGGTTTCTGGGTTCACTTCGACACTAAATCTGGGGGAGCCCACAGGGATCGAACTGGGAACCTCACACAGTTCCCATCTGGCCGCTCTACCGGCCACTCTACTGTACACCTCTGACCCACTGCCGTGTGTGTGTGTGTGTGTGTGTGTGTGTGTGTGTGTGTGTGTGTGTGTGTGTGTGTGTGTGTGTGTGTGTGTGTGTGTGTGTGTGTGTGTGTGTGTGTGTGTGTGTGTGTGTGTGTGTGTGTGTGTGTGTGTGTGTGTGTGTGTGTGTGTGTGTGTGTTCATTCATGATCTCATTCTCATTCATGGCGTGTAGAAAATATATGATCTTGACTTGTCAGTAAGTGTCTTGGCCTGGGGGACCTTTCCCACACTGCAGGCAGGAAATATTCAAGCAAAAAAGTTACAGGGCAGGAAATTTCTAACAAAACATCCCTTAAAACATTAACAGACGAGTCGCGCCATACTTAAAACGCTGCACCGTGGACCATTCTCGCCGCATTCCTTCCCTTTACATTCATTCATTCATTCCTGTTGCCATTCTGTAATCTTCTGTAATTCGTTATCTATTTCACACTGCAGGAGTCTTTTTTTTTTTTTTAACTTTATTCGATCCAGACCCGATACATATAGGCTACATCACTTGTTTTTTATTCCATTTCATTTTTACATCTCACACACGTGCAGGATACCGTGATACAAGCGCGAGACTGACACAGGACGGCTGGACGCATCTCTCTCTCTCTCTCTCTCTATGCATGCACGCCACACACACAGGAATAGCCAGGCTACACAGGGCGAAATGTTTCATTAAATAACTCTGTCTCTCTCCGTATGTGCGCGCGCACACACACACACACACAGCACACAGTTTTATAGACTATTAACAGCAACATTGGGCTAATATAGCTTGCATGTACGACAGAGGACAGGGATTTACCCAAGGAATAAAGGTTATATATATCATCTGATCATCTATCGATATAGACAGACAGACAGACAGACAGACAGACAGACAGACAGACAGACAGACAGACAGACAGACAGACAGACTGTACTAGCCATAAGTAATATTAACTGAAAGAATAAAATACTGCAATGGCTAACTCTACTCTCAGTTCCACTGTATCTGATGTCTTGTTGTGTTGTCTAGTACAGAGTCTGTTCTAGGGTTGTAACTAATGTTTATATTATAATTAACCCATTTAGGCCTGACGTTGAAATAAAAAAAAAGTCTTCTGAAAGAATAAAATATATTCAAAGATTTGTGCCGCATTTTCACGATTTAAAAAAAATAGCAGATCTACAAGCTCATAGCGCGCCACCGAGTGGCGCACTATGAGCTTGTAGATCTGCTATTTTTCAATAGCTAAAGTATAACATAATGCTTAGTTAAAACACCAAAAGGGGTTCCCTCCCAAAATGGGTTTGTGGTGATTTTGTTTTGAATTATATAAATGATTAATTTCAATTGTAAAAAATGACAACAAAATAAGCTAATAGGGTACAAGGTAAATGCTCATCAAGTTATCTGAACACAAATAAACATCTTCAAGATGCCCTAATGTTCAGCAAGAATTGAAAACATTTAATTTGTAACGAAGACAAGCATTCAAATGTGAAGGTAGCGTATAAACTTTACAGTACATGAGAAATGACTAAAACGGTTATTCAATTACTAAAATGTTGTTTGATTAATCGTTCTACCTACTCTGTGGAAAATCATGTCACTATATCTCAGCACAGTGGCACAGACAGCTAGGGGTCACCAATATGTCTGGACACGGACAAATGTGACCAAATTTGACTGAGGGACTGCCATTGGATTTTTTTCATGTCATATGAAAGCAGGGAATCATTGGTTGTTCAGTTTGACCCGCCAGTTTTGGAGATATGGCTTATAGAGCAAGGTCTTGCAGAAAACAGCGAGTTGAGAAAACAGGCTTGAAAGGTTCACTTCTGTGGTCTCTAACATTACACCTATAGCTACATGTTTAAGCATTTATTTCATATTTACATGTCGATTTCAGCTCTGACACTTATTTCAGACATGCTCTAGTACAGGGGTTCTCAACGTTTTTGGCCGGGGACCCCCGAAAATGCTTTGGCAACGTCTCGGGACCCCCGCCCCGCCCCCTCCCGACCCCCAATATAAATTGACTGCTACAATAACCTTAAACCATTTTGGGCGGGAACCCCTTTTGGTGTTTTAAGCATTGTTATAATTTAGCTATTGAAAAATAGCAGATCTACAAGCTCGTAGCGCGCCACCGAGTGGCGCGCTACGAGCTTGTAGGTCTGCTATTTTTGAAAAATCGTGAAAAAAAACTAAAAATAAAATCTTTTTTTTTTTTTTTTTTTTAATAATTTGGGGACCCCCTAAAATAATTTGGCGACCCCCCGAGGGGTCGCGACCCACGGGTTGAGAACCCCTGCTCTAGTACAGTGGTTCCCAAACTCTTTCATGTCAAGGACCCCCACATTGACACTAATTAGCCCGTGGACCCCCATTTGAAAAGACATGCCAGGGACCCCCCATAAGAGAAGATTTGTACGGCTCTAGCAGTGATTTTCAACCTGTTTAATTTCAAGGACCCCCCCAGTTGCATTAGTCTACGGACCACTATTTAATAGCATTTCTATCTCTTGGACCCCCAATTTATATTGTAAAATCAATGCTAATTTAACTCTGAGTGTACAAATGGAACCAAATTTGGTTCCATTTGTACACTCTCTGAGTTACAGACCCATAAGGGTCCATTTGGTTCCAAATTATCATTTAGCTGGGTCCCCCTGGAACTTTGGGAACCACTGCTCTAGTACAGGGGTTCTCAACGTTTTTGGACCCCCGAAAATGCTTTGGCAACGTCTCGGGACCCCCGCCCCGCCCCCTCCCGACCCCCAATATAAATTGACTGCTACAATAACCTTAAACCATTTTGGGCGGGAACCCCTTTTGGTGTTTTAAGCATTGTTATAATTTAGCTATTTAAAAATAGCAGATCTACAAGCTCATAGCGCGCCACCGAGTGGCGCGCTACGAGCGCCACTCGGGGACCCTCTAAAATAATTTGGCGACCCCCCAAGGGGTCGCGACCCACGGGTTGAGAACCCCTGCTCTAGTATGTGAAGAGTCTGCCTTTGCTATTAACTCATTTTGAAGAGAAAAAAAAATACGTTTTTCGTCAGTTTGGTTCCATTTGAACACTCTTGACCTGTGATTCAGAGCTATCTATTTGTGTTTCTGGAAATGTTATTGTCCACTCATGTTGTACTGTATGTCTGTGGCCCCTGGGGGTCACAGAGGCAAATTCTCTGAACATTCATCATCAGGTTCTGATTCTGTTCTGTTCTCAGAGACTTCAGGAGGATCGAGTCTCCTTGAGTCAACGTAGAGATTCCCTCCGAACGCTGTTACAGGACATGACCCAGCAGCACGACGCCCTGAAGGGGCAGCTGCAGGAAAACGAGACCCACGCACAGGTCAGTACTTTAATTACATTTAGAACCCGAGGACGATTCTACAAAATGTCTTTTACATCCTGACAGTTTTCTGAAAAAGCTATGTTTCTATGTCAGTCGTTCTTCGATTTTTCAAAAATAGCAGACCTACAAGCTCGTAGCGCGCCACTCGGTGGCGCGCTACGAGCTTGTAGATCTGCTATTTTTCAATAGCTAAAGCATAACATAATGCTAACACCAAAAGGGGTTCCCGCCCAAAATGGGTTAATTACATTTAGAACCTGAGGACGATTCTACAAAATGCCTTCTAAATCCTGACAGTTTTCTGAAAAAAACCCCCATGTTTCTATGTCAGTGGTTCTCAAACTATTTCATGTCAATATATGCCCCCATCTGAAAATATGTTGTTCCAGGGACCCCCCCCTAGCTAGAAGCATAGATGTGTCTTTAAAAACGTTCGCTCTGAAAGAATATATATTCAAAGATTTGCGCCACATTTTCAAGATTTTTCAAAAAATTGCAGATCTACAATCTCGAGCTTGTCGATCTGCTATTTTCAATATTTAAAAGTATAACATAATCCTTTAAACACCAACTGGGGGTTCCCGTCCTGGGGTTCCCGTCCTGAACGGGTTAATTCAATTTATACTCCACCATCCGACAGTGTTGAGCACTGAAAACGCCGCCGGGCACCGATAATGCCTCTTTAACCTCACTGCGATCCCTCGCTTAGCAGCTGTGAATACAAAGAACTTCGTGGGAATATACTGCTTGTACAGTAGGATTGTAAAAGCTGTTTAATTTAACTCCAAACAAGCAAATCAAAAGTACAGTAGATGGAGAGAGGAAAACATTCTAACAAAATGTGTCCGTCCGTCCATCAATGTAAATGTTTACATTACACTACAGCATGGTTCCCTGTCCTCATGCACAATGTGAGATTCAGCGTTTTCAAATTCAACTTTTTGCCGTTGACAATAGTATGAATGGAAAGCCAAAACTGAGAAAACAACACAGGGGTACTCTTGGTTGTGATGTCAGTCGTACTATTTATTTTGCAACTCTTGACTTACAGTGTAAAATTGTATTTGTAAAATGTTTGGGTTAGTTTTTAGTCATAATGTTACTGTATTGCTATAGAGCGTTTGTTCAGTAACAGGGCCCTTCTGTGTAGAGTTTGCATGTTCTCCCCGTGTCCCCTAGGGTAGGTACCCTCACAAAAACATGTAGTCCTGGTCTCTAAACTACCTCCTCCTTGCCAGCCGGGGCGCCTGATGGAGGGGAAAGGAACTGGTCGGAATAACGTGTTCCTTCCACGCGATACGTCCAGTCAGGGAAATTCCCCCCTGTCAGGTGAAAAGAAGCAGCTTGGACTCCTAATGCATAGAAGGAGGCATGAGGTCAGTCCGCTGCCCACCCCCCCCCCCCCCCCCCCAGGTTGGCAGAGGAAATGTAGCGCCCAGGATTACATTAGATAATTGGCACTGGGTGAAAAAAACTGGGTTGCAAAATCGTGGGATAAAAAAATAAATAAAAATAACAGGGAGTCTTCCAGTCTCTCCAGCTCTTTGATAAAAACAGAAAATACACTTTCAGGTCGGTGAAAAACCTTCAGACAATCAGGGGAGAATGCCCATTTATCATCTTCATAGAACTATTTACCTATTTTAACCAATCACCTTTTGAAATATTTCAAAAAAATATACAAAAAGTGAAAAAAATGGATCTCGGCCTACTGGCAGTGTGCATACGAAATGTGGCACTGGTTGATCCTGTTGTTTGAGAGATTAACCCTAAACACGCACGCACACACACGCACGCGCGCACACACTTCCAGACCCACAGGAACGCGCCCAGGGTGCCGGCCCGGTTCAGGCGAGCCGCCCCGCGTCCGAAACGGTTGAGAAATGACAGTGTTGCCGTGTGGGGGTCCCGCTACTGTACTGTACTGTACTGTACTGTACTGTACTGTACTGTACTGTACTGTACTGTACTGTACTGTACTGTACTGTACTGTCGAAACCATCATATACAGTTAATGTGTGTGTGTTAGGCTGCGCAACAGTGACACTTGGTTGTGAAAAACAACCAAATGCTATTTTGGTGCTCGGACAGACCCAGCCAGCCAGCCAGCCAGGGACAGACCCAGAGACACACAAAGCTCCGTAATGAAGTGGTTGCTTGCACCACTTAAAAAAAAGTATTTTAAAACCTGATGGTCCATTTTTCAAGGCATGGACCATGGACGCATATTATCTGTAGGTCATCCGGTTGACAAAACAAAAACACTCTTAGAGACCGGAACCTTTTTTTCTTCTGACAGCGGCTAAAAAAGAATGAGTTTTCCATCATAATGGCTGTTTTGTTTCTGTCTTTGTGTATAGCTTGCTAACCTGGAGAGGAAATGGCAGCACTTGGAACAGAACAACTTTGTCATGAAGGAGTGTATCCTTTCACTGTTTTAGCTACTTGAACTAAGAAAAGCCACTGAGAGAGTGCAGTGAGGTCGTAGCTGTTTCAGACACATGTTGTTAATAAAACCAATGTCCACTGTGATGCAATACACTTCCAATGCACTCTGTTTTCTATTCCGACTGATTCGGTCCAAGCATCAGTTCGGCAGGGGATCGTAATTGCCAATTAATGTCAATCAGGAGGAATGCAAACATGTACTTTAATATGTTATGGCAGTGGTTCTCAAACGTTTTCATTTCAAAGACCCCCAAATTAATAGGTTTTTGGCCGCGGACCTCCATTTGAAAATATTTGTTGGGTGGACCCAATACAAGATTTGTGTTGTTAAAATGTTTACAAAATATATTCAAAATGTTATATTAATCATATTATAATATTCACATTTGTTCAAGATTATTATTGTCTCCACCAGGCCAAATTGTCTCCACCAGGCCGAAGGCATGGGGAAAGAGTATGTTTTGCACTCCGTTATTATAGCGCCACCAGGAGGCCACAACCTGAGCGTGTATATCGGCTATATTTTCAAATAGCTAGGGTCCCTCAAGGACCCCCTGGGGGTCCCCAGGTCCCACCTTTTGGAGAACCATTGCACCATGGCACCTTCTCTGACCAGTTTGTTGCGAATTAAGTGAGCGATTACTATAGAAGCCGGCCTAGCTTGTCTGTGTGTGTCACGCTGTAACACCACCCGCCCGCCACCAGAGGGCTTACGAACGGAAATTGGAACGATACAGAGAACCAATAGGAACTGAAATTGGAACGATACAGAGAAGAAATTGGAACGATACAGAGAAGATTGGGAGCAAACCAATACGAACTGAAATTGGAACGATACAGAGGTGTGTGTGTGTCAATACGAACTGAAATTGGAACGATACAGAGGTGTGTGTGTGTCAATACGAACTGAAATTGGAACGATACAGAGGTGTGTGTGTGTGTGTGTGTGTGTGTGTGTGTGTGTGTGTGTGTGTGTGTCTGTGTGTGTGTGTGTGTGTGTGTGTGTGTGTGTGTGTGTGTGTGTGTGTGTGTGTGTGTGTGTGTGTGTGTGTGTGTGTGTGTGTGTGTGTGTGTGTCTGTGTGTGTGTGTGTGTGTGTGTGTGTGTGTGTGTGTGTGTGTGTCAGACTGCCACAACAGCTTTGTTCTCTTCCCGCGTTCACACGTCTTACTTGTGTTCTTTCAAGTGAGAAAGAATTCTTATGAACATGTCAGGGAAAATATAGACATTGGTTCTGAAAATGAGATATCCTTAACACATTTCATTGGTTCTGAAAATGAGATCTCCTTAACACATGTCCTCAGTCATAGCATCCAAAGAGCAGGAGAGCGACTACGCTTCTGTGGCCAAGAATGTCAAGGAGCTGCTGGCTGAACACAACAGGAGCATCATAGATGCCCTGCAAAACAAGACCAACTGAACGCACACGCGCACGCACACACGCGCACGCACGCACGCGCACACGCACACGCACACGCACACGCACACGCACAAACGTAACCAATTTTTGTATTATTAACCCATTTAGGCCTGACGTCGAAATTAAAAAAACGTTCACTCTGAAATAAATAATATATATTCAAAGATTTGTGCCGGATTTTTACGATTTTTCAAAAATAGCAGACCTACAAGCTCGTAGCGCGCCACCGAGTGGCGCGCTACGAGCTTGTAGATCTGCTATTTTTCAATAGCTAAAGTATAACATAATGCTTAGTTAAAACACCAAAAGGGGTTCCCGTCCAGAATGGGGTTTTTTTTTTACAATGCAGTCCATTACTACTCCCCACGAGCACTATGATTCTTGCTATAGTAAGTCGGGATTGTTATTTCACATTTTGTTAAATAAGTACTTAAGTATTGTTGTTTTTGTTTAAAGGTTAGGGTTATTTCATTAGCATCCATTCCTTTATTCACCCAGATCCTCCATTCATTTATTTGACAGATCTTTGTTTCAAACTCCACTCTAATTCACAGCCTGCATATTTTGGTCACCTCTTTGTTTGTAATGTATTGGGTTTGAGTTCCCGAACAGCTTATTTCACATACATTCTGTTTATAATACTTTAAAATAAACATTTTAAAAAGCCTGAATGGAAGTCGATGGGGCTGGGATTGTGCTGACACTTTGCCCAAAAGGTGTCATTATGTAGATCAGTGTTCCCCAACTTTTTAGACCCAAGAGAAATTATATGTCTCCCTGGGACCCAAACTAGTGAAAATTTTATTTTAATGTTTGTTTTATAATTTATGGGGGGATTTTTTTTTGGAAAATTGCAGTCGAATGGCTGGAAAATGGAAATTATGAGTTGACATAAGCCTATGTACGTGCATAAACTTTCCTTAATGATTATATCTGGTTTCAGAATTTATTTATGATGTATTTTCTCTTTTACATTTAGGCCCGACGTCGAAATAAAAACAACGTTCGCTCTGAAAGAATATATATTCAAAGATTTGTGCCGCATTTTCACGATTTTTCAAAAATAGCAGACCTACAAGCTCGTAGCGCGCCACTCGGTGGCGCGCTATGAGCTTGTAGATCTGCTATTTTTCAATAGCTAAAGTATAACATAATGCTTAGTTAAAACACCCAGTTGAGAACCCCAGTGCAAGTGTGTATTACTGAAAACTAAAAATAGGGAAATGGAAGCGCTGCAGAGATCGGTTGGTGGCTCTTAGATGGTAGAACCATAATATAGACAAAAAAAGGTATCTTTCCACCAAGTTGTACTGCTTGTCAAAGGTGTAAGTTGCGGACTTGAGAAGAAACAAGGAATCCAAGGCACTCCGTCTTTGGTGAAAAATAATTCAAATTGATGAGCAAGGCAAATAAATAACAGGACCTATAGGCGTATATTACTGAAGTCACAGGCTGGTCATATAAAGTCCAAGATGGGAGCCACGCCGTTTCTGTGTGATTTTCCGTCTTGGAATGTCCGGGTAAGAATAAGATTGTTATTTAATTGTACGATTATTTTTTTTAATGGTTTAGTTTAGTTTGTTTAACCCATTTAGGCCTGACCTCGAAATTATTAATTTTTTTCTAAATCCTCCAGTTTTCTGAAATAAATGTTTTCACGATTTTTCAAAAATAGCAGACCTACAAGCTCGTAGCGCGCCACTCGGTGGCACGCTATGAGCTTGTAGATCTGCTATTTTTCAATAGCTAAATTATAACGTAATGTTTAAAACACCAAAAGGGGTTCCCGCCCAAAATTGGGTTAATCCCGTATTGCATCATAAAATCTTATTTTAATTCTGCTATAGTTTCGTGGATCATATATTATATTTTAAGTGGTCATCCGCATCATCATCCGCCTGCCCGTGGAAACATCCAACACGCACTCCTGGCCTTCCATCCCCAGCAAGCCGCTTGGAGACGACCTAGAGGCGGCCCCCACCCCCGCACCTGCTGCCTGGACATAATAGCTCAGGACCTTTTAAACTAAAGCATGTAATGTGACTTTGGCACGTCTTGCCCACGACAGACCAAGATGACAGACCTGGTTGCTAGGGTTGGCTCTACGCGCCTTGGAAGTGCAAGAGGACTAAGTAAGTAAATGGACCTTTTAGGTGTCTGTAACTCCCGAGAGTGTACAGTGGGTTATCTCTAGGACTCTTAATATGCACTGTTAAATACACATAGTGACAACTTCACTCTGAGACTGTACAAATGGAACCAAAGTGACTCATGAGCTTCCATTGACTCATGAGGTTCCATTTGGTCTCATTTGTACACTCTCAGAGTTGCAGACCCATGGTGGTCCCCTGACCCGATGTTGAGAACCTGTGTGTGTGTGGGGGGGGCAGGGTAACCCATTTTGACCTGAGATCAGATTCTAAAAATGTCTTCTACATCCTGACAGTTTTCTGAAAAAGCTATGTTTCTACGTCAGTCGTTCTTCGATTTTTCAAAAATAGCAGACCTACAAGCTCGTAGCGCGCCACTCGGTGGCGCGCTACGAGCTTGTAGATCTGCTATTTTTCAATATCTTCCACAAAAGAAGCAAACATAATAATATCGTTGATGTTTCTCAGCTTTCTTACGGTTTGTTTCTTCACCGTCTCTCTCCCAACTTTCCTACCGTCTCTCTCCTACACTGTCCACCTTTCAGCTTTCCTGCTGGCTTCCTCTCCTACTCAGTGTCCCTCTCAGCTTTTCTACTGTCTGTCTCTCCTACACACTGTCTCCTCAACGTTCCTGTTGTCTGTCTCTCCTACACTGCCCCTTCTCAGCTTTCCTCCCGTCTGTCTCATATATTGTCTCACTCTCAGCTTTCCTCCTGTCTGTCTCATATATTGTCTCACTCTCAGCTTTCCTCATGTCTGTCTCATATATTGTCTCACTCTCAGCTTTCCTCCTGTCTGTCTCATATATTGTCTCACTCTCAGCTTTCCTGCCGTCTGTCTCATATATTGTCTCACTCTCAGCTTTCCTCCTGTCTGTCTCATATATTGTCTCACTCTCAGCTTTCCTCCTGTCTGTCTCATACTGTATATTGTCTCACTCTCAGCTTCCCTCCTGTCTGTCTCATATATTGTCTGATTTGTCTCACTCTCAGCTTTCCTCCTGTCTGTCTCATATATTGTCTCACTCTCAGCTTTCCTCCTGTCTGTCTCATATATTGTCTCACTTCTCAGCTTTCCTCCTGTCTGTCTCATATATTGTCTCACTCTCAGCTTTCCTCATGTCTGTCTCATATATTGTCTCACTCTCAGCTTTCCTCCTGTCTGTCTCATATATTGTCTCACTCTCAGCTTTCCTGCCGTCTGTCTCATATATTGTCTCACTCTCAGCTTTCCTCCTGTCTGTCTCATACTGTATATTGTCTCACTCTCAGCTTTCCTCCTGTCTGTCTCATACTGTATATTGTCTCACACTCAGCTTTCCTCCTGTCTGTCTCATATATTGTCTCACTCTCAGCTTTCCTCCTGTCTGTCTCATATATTGTCTCACTCTCAGCTTTCCTCCTGTCTGTCTCATATATTGTCTCACTCTCAGCTTTCCTCCTGTCTGTCTCATATATTGTCTCACTCTCAGCTTTCCTCATGTCTGTCTCATATATTGTCTCACTCTCAGCTTTCCTCCTGTCTGTCTCATATATTGTCTCACTCTCAGCTTTCCTGCCGTCTGTCTCATATATTGTCTCACTCTCAGCTTTCCTCCTGTCTGTCTCATACTGTATATTGTCTCACTCTCAGCTTTCCTCCTGTCTGTCTCATACTGTATATTGTCTCACTCTCAGCTTTCCTCCTGTCTGTCTCATACTGTATATTGTCTCACACTCAGCTTTCCTCCTGTCTGTCTCATATATTGTCTCACTCTCAGCTTTCCTCCTGTCTGTCTCATATATTGTCTCACTCTCAGCTTTCCTCCTGTCTGTCTCATATATTGTCTCACTCTCAGCTTTCCTGCCGTCTGTCTTTCTTGCACAGTCTCAATGTTCCTGTTGTGTCTCCAACCTACAATGTCTCCCTCTCTCAGCTTTCCTATTGTATGTCTCTCCTTCACACCGACTGCCTCTCGGCATTCCTATAAAGTAAATACATAGAGCGGGTTGTGCACCCTCCTTTAAAAAACAAGATTGAATCAGCAAAATGCTTCAGTTTGCATTGGAAACAAGTGAAACCCAGTAGAAGATTATGTAACATTTTATAACGGGTAGTATTTCTTCCAGTTGTACGCTATTCTGTAAATAGGGGTTGGTACGTTCTTGGCAGGAAGTCACGGTGCTGATAACTCTATTGTTCCAGTGCGATTGGTTTTCCTGTTCTCTGTAATCAGCCATGGCACTGCCTCCTGGAATATCCAGTGATACACACCCTGTTAGGAGAACAGGGAGAAGTATTATTGCCTATAATTTATACTTTGTCGCATGGCTGACTGGCTGTCAACCCCAAGGACAATAACAGATTTGGCGTGTCACGTGTATCGGCCCGAACATGTTATTTTGTCAAGTAGAATACCACATAACAACACAACAAGTATAAATCCACTCTTGAGGAATGGGAGAAGGGGTCGCAATCAGTTATTATCAGATTATATTGTTTGCTATCATACAGTATATAAATACACTATATAGGCAAATAAATTGGCAACAGATAATCTCAGTGCCAACGTTTATTTGAATTTGAATATGAGACACTAGGGAAAGAGGGGGATTTCTGATCCCCCCCCCCCCCCCCCGAGCAGGGTCGGGAAAGAAAAACATGGTATAGAGACAAAAAAAAAGCTTGTCGGGGAGAAGGGAAGATTGAAATGTTGAGTTTGACAGAAATAGGGGGAGGGATGCAAAAAACTGAGATGCAAAATTGTCGCAAGAGAACAATGCTGCCCCAGGATGGAGGCTAAACCACACATGCATGGACACACAAATTACTTTGCACAAATCATGGTGTATACACACACACAGGTACATTTAAATATTGGTGTACGCCTATATATCGTTGCTAGCCTGTCGGGCAGGAGTTAAATCCATTTTTCAACTTTTTTTTTTTTTATAAATCAGTGCTATTGAACACCCATTATGTCTGTGTGGGACGTATAAGGGCACATTCAAGTGTCTAACAATTTATAAAGTCATCATACCAAGCAGTATTGTGATATTGTTTATTTTTTATTTTTTTTGTTAGTTTTTTCCTGAAAAGTTAATATTTTGGACATATAGCTGTTTTTTGTCCTACACAATGGTAGTATAAACGTGGGCAGCATAGTGGCGGCGCAGTGGCCTTAAAAAAAAATAGCAGATCTACAAGCTCATAGCGCGCCACTCGGTGGCGCGCTATGAGCTTGTAGGTCTGCTATTTTTGAAAAATCGAAGAACGACATAGAAACATAGCTTTTTCAGAAAACTGTCAGGATGTAGAAGACATTTTTAGAATCTGATCTCAGGTCAAAATGGGTTAACAGCGAGAAGGTCAAGGGTTAATTCCAACCCCGACAGAGTTGGCCCATATGTGTGTCCAGTTAGCACGTCCTGCTAGGCTTCGCACACACATAAAGAACAACTGTGCTGTGCTCTGCCTGTGTTTCATGGCCGCCCCAATGCTTTTCCAATGGACGTCACGCGGTTTGACCAAGCGTGAATTCCGTTTGTGTCCGAGCATAGGCATGGCTGAGGCATTGGTAACGCCCCGCCTGCCTCTGATTGGTCTACTGACACTGCCCGTCTTGACTGTCCTCCGAGACGCGAGGTTACTCCGTGGTGAGATTGAGAAATAAATAATAGGCTACAAGAGAATGACAGCTTGCCAAGCTGTCATTCTCTTGTAGCCTATTATTTATTTCTCGTGTGCTCAAGCTCAGCTTGCGCGTGCCAAACTCAGCTTGGCACGCGCAACAGAATGCAGCCTGGTAACTAACTTTTAACTTTTATTTTGTGTCGAAGAGGCAAACTAATATTGTTTATGCCGTTTGCTTTGATTGAATAACACGTATGTTGTACTATGATTTGATTTGGGTGTGTTCTAAATAAAGTGTTAGTGTTGATTATCGTGTATTAATCTAATTATAGTAAACTAATACTATTACACTAAAATGGATAAAGATTAAGGGAAAATAGATATTTTTATAGTACAATAATGTTTCAAGTTTACACAAATTACACAATAATCAACACAAACACACCCAAATCACATCATATTATGGCGTGCATGTTCAATAAATTATTCCATCAAAGCAAACGGTATAAACAATATTAGTTTGCCTCTTCTACAAAAATAAAACGTACAGGTTAGCGTTCTCTTGTATCACACCATACTACTTGTATCATTTCCCACCACGGAGTAACCTCGCATCAGACTATCCAGCATATCCACCTCGGAGGACAGTCAAGACAGGCAGCCAATCACAGGCAGGCGGGGCGTTACCATGCCTCTGCTCGGACACAAACTGAATTCACGCTTTGACCAAACACTTGTGTTTGATTACCCCCCCTCCCCCCATCACCCACAACTGTTTGGTCAAACCATGTGCTCTTCCATTGGAAAAGCATTGAGGCGGCCATGAAACACGGACAGCACAGAGCATGTTCGTCTGATATGTGTGTACGAAGCCTCCCACACCAAAAGACATGATGCATGTTGGGTGCTCTTAGCCTTCCAGCCTGATTCGCTGCGTTCCGTGATTCGTTTTGTCAGTAGCGAAGTAGCCTCGGAAACCCAGACGTTTTTATTTCCAGGGAGAAAAAAAAAAGTCTGGGACCGAGTCCACTTCAATTCGGCATAGAGTAGCGCAAACGTCGTCTGCACCTTTGTTAAAATGACGCACACCTGTACACACACACACTCCTCTCTCGCTCTCTGTCGATCTAATTAATTAGTGTCATGTCGCGCAGCTGCGTCTAGATTCTCCCGGCGGATCCTGCCGGGAGCTGCCTATGCCATATAGACGAATCCACAGAGGGGTGCACTGGGCGCGGCCATTACTGAGGTGTAATCCATGGAGCAGGTGCTCCGTAGGCCAGGTGTAGCTAATCAGTGCTGCTGCACTTAATGGTACACCTCAGTGAATTTGTCTATAGAAAGCATAGGTGGACCCCAGGCTAGTAGCGAAGTGACAAAACAAATCGCGGAACGCAGCGAATCAAGCTGGAAACCAGCGTAGGGCGATCCTGCCAGTGCCCTTGACCAAGGTGACCAAGGTGACCAAGGTGACCAAGGTGACCAAGGTGACCTAGGTGACCAAGGTGCTGGCCTTCACTGGAGTTGATCCCCGAGCACTGCACACTACTATAGTACTTATGGATGGGTAACATTTTCACAGTACACCTTTAACCCTTTTCTACCCTTACCTTTTAAAACAACCACTTACAAATATAGCCTATTGTGATTTGGGATTCTTAACCCATTTTGGGCGGGAACCCCTTTTGGTGTTAGCATTATGTTGTGCTTTAGCTATTGAAAAATAGCAGATCTACAAGCTCATAGCGCGCCACCGAGTGGCGCGCTACGAGCTTGTAGGTCTGCTATTTTTTTTAAATCGTGAATATGCAGCACAAATTTTTGAATATATATATTCTTTCAGAAGAGTTATTTTTTTTAATTTCGACGTCAGGCCTAAATGGGTTTAAGCTCTTCATACAGAGCAGCCTAACACATGCCGTAAATGTAGAGTAACACAGTTCTGAACCAGTAGAAGTACACGTCTTACATATCACTGCCAGCAATGTGGTATCAATAAACATCTCACAACGTTCTGAGCTTTGTAACACCCAGCAGCATACTGGGGACACTAAATAACACAGACTCTTACACACACTCAGTCAGTACACACATGCACACAGTGAACATTCTTGTGCAAATAAAGCACACACACAAAATTCTCACTCAAGCAGCTTATAGTCATTTCTAAATCTTTCAATGTTTCACTGCAAGTTTGTGTTTGTGATTTCCGCTCGATTATTGCATGCATGTGTCCAGTTATCGAACTAGTTTTTTTTGCACTGTGTTTTCCGTCTATGTACAGCTAGTCTCAGACGCTGTTGGAGAGATCGGCATCTCCCAGTAGGCCGTGGAAGAACCCCACCATTTTTATATCATGGTTGCTTCATGTTTTAATGGCCTGCAGTTCTTGAACCTTTCAGTCAAAGACAAAACAGTGATTCATTGGATCATTGAACGCAACTCGACACATTACGACCAATTTCCTCCCTGTACTTCTTGCACTGCAGATTTTGTACAAAACCCAAATCGTCAAAAAATAAATAAAAATGTTTTCCTTTGAATTGGCCTCTGGCGGCACCGCCCAGACCGGATGCCGTCGGCCCGTTCACTCCTTCAGCCGTCCTCTTCCGGTGGAGCTCCTTTGTTTACATTCCTAATGACAACAACTCTACAAGTAACTGGAGTTGCCGACAGATTCAGCTGTGCATGGATCTCTGATTATGTCTTGAGAGATTAGTAATAAAGGTATACACAAATATGCACACAGCCCTAAATCAACTCTTTTTTTCCAACCCTACATATTGCAGGAGGTGCCCATTTTACAAAAAAAATGACAAAAGCACCATGCACCAATCTACGCCAAATTTGACTACAACTTCTGATGGCAGCAACCCAACGATTGACACAGCCCTGGGTAAGCTATGGGTAAGCATGCACCCCAGCCTGGCAGAGGCATAATTTGCACACTTTTCTAGTTGAACATCCGCAGCCATGAGATATCGTTTCTCTTTTCAGACGTCTTGACCTACTTTTTCCTGTTACTGTTGTCGCCATGGGTGTTGTCACTGGTCACAGTTTCCTTTAACTGAGGGCTTGTACCCCATACAAGGGGCAACGACGAATGTCCTCGCAAACACGTGTTCATCACGTACCTGTACAGCCTTTATTCACAAGAAAATGAGAAAATCACATTTTATCGACACAGTTGACACACATGCACAGTGGCACTTTAGCTTGTGCTGATTGGGCAGCTACTGACATATCAGCCCTAGGGATGATGACAGATATATTATTAGCCCTAGCCTTTTATCACTGCCCTCACCCAGGGTAAATCAGGTTGTGTAAGTGATAAATAAATGAGCTGTCTTTTGTGGCTATATTATGCAGATGCATTATGTAGTCTGTCATATTTCCTATTTATGTTGTGAAACTATAGGCTGTCTGTGTGTCTCTAGTGTCCCCGAGAGACAACGTCCTTGCACTAGATTTATTTCTGCTTTGTTAATTAAAGTGACTCTTAATTCTGGGGTCAATGATGTCCCGGCAGAGCTACCATAGCGCTTTGACCACCGGGAGCAGGTCATTAACTTTCCATTGTTCTGGGTGAAGAGGACCCCCCCCCCAGCCCCCTGGCGCCCCCCTCTCTCCTCTTCCATGCAGGAAACAGGAAAAGGGAGCAGAAACTCCCTTCGACCAGGGGGAGGGAGTAAAGGGGGGGAGAGAGAAGAGACAGAGAATGACAGAAGGGCAGAGGGGCAGGAGGAAAGGAGGGAGGGGGCCGCAGAACACAGGGAAAGGGAGGAAGGAAGGAAGGGAGGGAAAGAGAGAGAGAGAGAGAGAGCGAGGGAGGGAGAGAAAGTATAACACTACTAAGCTGCTTGAGCAAAAGTGTGTGTGCGTGTGCGTGTGTGTGTGCGTGCGTGCGTGCGTGCGTGCGTGTGTGCGTGCGTGTGTGTGTTTGTGTGTGTGTGTGTGTGTGTGTGTTGTTAAAGGGTGTTCTCTGACTTTGTCTTTTGGGGGGCCCGCCCCATTCTCTCTCTCTCCCTCCTTGCTACTGTCAGCCAGACTCACTTGGTAGCTGTAGTGCTTCAAGAAAAGGAGGGATATACTTCTGCTAAAGTAAAAACTGCAACTCAACCCCTATGAAGTTCAACATGTGATAGGTTCATATTTTTATTATTTCGCAGAAGGTTCGTATAAGACAGGGTGGACTTTCACAACGAAGTTCAAACAACTCGACAGACATGAACCGACATGGAGTTTCTAACATCTAGAAAGCTGTTCTCCTTGCTGGTCACATGACAGGGACGCTCGGGCACAACAGGGTGGACTTCAACTCGCAACTCGAAGAGCAGACACACACTTGACCGGGTTGAAGTTTGAGCGGGACCTCTGTCACCACGTGGACGTTGAACGCGCATCTCTCGTCCGCCGTCAGGACACCTCCAACTTCTATCATACAGAGGACACAACCCCTTCTCCTGCCCAGCATCACCTTCATCACCATCCCCTGGTCGGCTGTCAGATACTAAAGTGCTTTTGGTTGTGGTCTGGTTTCTCTCGGTCATTGGACAGTGGACACAAAACCAAAGGGTGAAGAAACAAAACCAGATGCTTCCAATGGCTATGACTTTGTGGATGTGGTTTTGGGAGGGGTCTGTGCTGTGGATTTGGGGGGGTCTTCAACTCAACGCCAGGGGACAGGGGACCATGTCTCGGTGGTCCTGCGTGAGCTTGGTTGTGCTCTGCAGGCTGGAGTCAGGTAAGAATATTGAGAGAGAGAGCTTATGATCTGCTGTATATACCAGCTCAGTGGCCTTGTGGTTAGACTGTCCGCCCTGAGACTGGGAGGTCGGGGGTTCGATCCCCGACCGGGTCATACCAAAGACTCTGAAAAATGGGACCCAATACCTCCCTGCTTGGTTGGATCTCTGTGACATACTAGCGTCATGTCCAGGGGGTGTACTACAACTAGCCTGGGGTCCACCTATGCTTTCTATGGCATAGGCAGCTCCCGGCAGGATCCGCCGGGAGAATCTAGACGCAGCTGCGCAACATGAGACTAATTAATTAGAGCGAGAGAGAGGAGTGTGTGTGTGCGGGTGTGCATGTGTGCGTCAATTTAACAAAGGTGCAGATGATCAGAAATCAGCAGAGAGTGATCGACATTTGCGCAACTCTATGCCGTATTGAAGTGGACTCGGTCCCAGACTTTTTAAGTGGTGCAAACCACTTCCTTAAGTGACTATGTGTGTGGGTAGCTGGCTGGCTGCCTGGGTATGCATGTCTGAGCACAAAAACAGCATGGTTGTTTTTCACCACCTGTGCGCAACCTAACACACACACAAACACACACGCACGTATTAACTGTATATATGGTGATTTCAGGTGTGCCAGTACAGTACAGTGACAGTACAGTGCAGTAGAGGGTACAGTAGAGGGACCCCCACACGGTAACTGTCATTTTTCAACCTTTTCGGACGCGGGGCGGCTCGCCGGAATCGGGCCGGCGAGCGTCGGTGCGTTCCTGTGGGTCTGGACCTCCCCCCACCCATCCCCCCCCCCCCCCCACACACACATGGAGTTGCACTTACTTCACATGGGTGTGATTTTTTATTTCTCCCTGTAAATACAAACGTCTGGGTTTCCGAGGCTATACTACAACAAGCTGCCTTACGCTACAGAAACAGGAGCTCCTGCCCTATGGGCCTCATGGCTCGGCAATGCTTACTTATGATCTGTATAACTGTACGAGTGTACATGGTTGTACCGTGTATGATTTGTTCAACTTGGGTCATACAGTGTACAATAATTTAAAAAACGTCTCTCAAAGTGTAAATATAATATGTGTAAATGTGGAAACTTATAGGACCCTAGTCGCAGACTATCCGTCATGTTTCTCTATTGAAAACTGAGATAGAAAACAAATTATAAGAATTCAGAGTTTCAGACTATGGGCCAGCACTGCATGGTTGGTTTCCTGTGTAACTGCACACACCCACATCCCCTGATACACACACAGACCCCATAGCCTACTCGTACACACACACACACACACACACACACACACACACACACACACACACACACACACACACACACACACACACACACACACACACTCACCCCACCCTCCCCCGACACACACACACACACACACACACACACACCCACACACACACACACACACACACACACACACACACACACACACACACACACTCACACTCACACACATGCACACTGCTGTTACAACATTGCTAGTTACACACTTGAATAGTATTCAGTCCTTATCCAGATTGACTACATGCTGATAGAAGGGAAAGAAAGGGCTCAGGGATTAGAGTCCAGACAGAACAGGCTACAGAACATGGGATGCTTTATTTCATCTCTTGGATAACGGCATGACATTAAAAGCACTAAAGGCCCCACACGATGCAGGATGACTCATTAAAGGAACACTTGGAGCTGGGAAGCTCCGCTTCAGGGATGAGGACATTTAAAGCAACCATCTACCACTCTATTCCAAAGCATCCGTTAAGCTTCAAAGCCAAGATCTCCAAAACGACAAACCATACAGTATAGCATCCCAATTCTGGGCATTTCGCATTCTGTAAAAAAATAGGTAAACCTTCAGAGAAAATAGCAGATCTAACACGTTCATGCTTGTAGATCTGTGAGCTTGGTGATTGGTAGATCATATCAAAGGCAGTTCAAGTATATAATTATGTGACTATAGTATTGTGTTACTGTTAGTTGAAACAACTAAAGAACAGTACAGTATATGTAATGTTTTGGAATGAAACCATGTAGCTCCCGCGCGCGCGCCCCCACCCTCCTCTTTCCTCTTCTCCCAATGTCCCTCTCTCCACCCTTGATCTTTGACCTTTCTTTGACAAAGCCTTAGGGAGTCCCTAACACTTTGGAAGCATGTCGTTCAAATGTCAGTCAAACACGCACACATGCCTATGAATATGGCAAGCAAGGACGTACTGTACATACTGAAATACAGTACAATTAGTGAAAGAGCACACTTTGTTGCTTGCAGAAAATACACACACAAAGTATTTAAACACTTTTTCAATCGTTGTATTCAGGCATCATATAAATCTCTCCTCTCTCTCTCTCTCTCTCTCTCTCAGAGACGGTATAACCAGGTCTCGGGTACATTTCAAGGCAAATACTTACTTCTACTTTTATTGGCACAATAATACAACATACAATGCAATACAATGAAGCAAAGCAGTACAAAACTTGATTAATAAAAAAGTAAATATGCAATACATAAATTATTATTAAGGTAGGGTCTATGATGTCAGTTTTGGCTAGCCCCATATACAGTATGGATAATATACTGTATGTAGCTTCCAGGAAGGGGTCTATGATGTCAGACCTGGGTACTGAAATGATCTCCAGATTTGGGGATTTCAGGATGAGTAGGTCAGTTACCTCCATTATGGGTTCGGGGGCACAATCTAACTCGTGGTGGTAAGTTCAAAGGCCGAGGAGTGGGAGCGTGACACACTGCGATTGATTTTCACTCAAATGAGACGGACGGGAGGAGAGGTGACCGTCAGCAACCCTACTCGGGTTTGCACTGAGAACCTCCTGCGCTGGGATCTGGGCCCTGAACACGTCCGGGAGGAGTGTGCCACGGTCATCGCTAAGCGCAGGAAGGTGAACCAGACAGTGGCCTTGTGGTTAGAGTGTCCGCCCTGAAACTGGGAGGTCGGGGTTCGATTCCCCGGCCGGGTCATACCAAAGACTGTAAAAATGGGACCCAATGCCTCCCTGCTTGGCACTCAGCATCAATGGGTTGGATCGGGGGTCAAATCAACTAATGATTCCCGAGTGCGGCGCACACTGCGGCTCACCGTTCCAAGAGATGGGTCAAATGCGGAGAACAAATTTCACTGCGGTAACGTCTGTGACTAATCGTACGACTTTGACTTTGACTTTGACTTTGGTGTACGACGCCGTGGGCTCCCTGGACCTGGACGGTGTCACCTTCGACAACACCCTGAAGGCCCTGGCCAACGCGGAGGCAGAGTACTGCCTCCAGGAATGCATGCTGACCTTTCTCCGGCATGTGTCTCTCCCAGTGAGGAGGTGAGGACCGCCAGCGCAGAGGCAGGTGATAAGATGATAGACAGTGACGTGGACTTGGACACGATGCAAACTAGAGAGAACATCTACCAGAGGATTGTAGCTCTGGGCATGAAAGTGGACGAAGACAGTCTCACTGCACAGGATAAGAGATACGTGGAGGGATGGGTTAGAGAGCGATTTGAGCGTACAAATCTAGAAGTTAATCGTCCGGGCGCTTCTAATATACGACAGATGTCTGACGATCTCATATTCGAGACCAAGAAGGTATACAATGCTGTTGGTTCCCTGGACCTGCAGGACGGTACCACCGTCGATAACATCTCGAAGAAACTGGCCAACATTCAGGTGGCGTACATTGACCAGATGAACATGGTGGACTACCTCCGGAAAGAGTCTTTCTGGAGAAAAGCCAGCTCAAAGGCCTATAAGAACTTAAGAAGCTGTCCGAGTTGTATGAGGACATGATGCTCATGAGAGATGACGTGAACCTGAGGATTGAGAATTTACGTCGTGAAGAGAACTCGGACATGTCGAAGGAGTTGGCAAAGCTACGTGCGGGGGCTTCAAGTCCCACGCCGACTCTGTCCTGAAGGTGAGCGTCGCAAAACCTGCCGAGAAGGTCTCTACCTTCCTGGAGGAGCTGGCCCGTAAGCTGAAGTCGCTGGGAGACAAGGAGAGAGCTGAGCTCTGTAAGCTAAAGAAGGAGGACTGTCAGAAGAGAGGTGTGTCATTCGATAGAAAGCTGTATGAACACGACCTGTACCTCATGGCCCAGGTGGTGAAGACCCAGTATGGAGTGGATCACAACCAGTTGAAGGAGTATTTTCCAGCGGAGGTGGTGACCCGAGGTGTGCTGGACATCTGCCAGGACCTGCTGGGTCTGTCGTTCAGCCTGGTGCCCGGCGCCCCCGTGTGGCACCCCGACGTCACGTTGTACTGCGCCACCGACCGCTCCTCTGGACAGACGGTGGGACAGTTCTACTTCGACCTCTTCGGCAGAGAGGGAAAGGACGTCGGTAGTCCTCATTGCCGCCGCCTGCAGCCAGGTTATCTGCTGCCTAGCCTGAGCTAACGCTAGACATTTCTGGCCTAGATGGAAGATTTGCGACACCCTGATTGGTTCACCGATCTGTCCGTCAGCCCCGGTCTCTCCTCCCCCCCCCCCCCCAGTGCAGCACTGTTATTGTGTCGACCAGAAGCAGAAACCACTGGTTGCTGGAGTATACCATTCTAATTCTAACGGACTGTCAAAGTTATTTCCACAGAGTCGGCACACGTTGGTTTGTTTCTTAGACAGTGTGGTGGGTTCTTCAGCCATTCTCCTCATTTTCCTCGCATAGCCTCGTTTGAAGTTCCACTGGTAATGATTTCCTCACAGTGTTATTTTGAGGGGTGCACACCGCTCAGAGCCCTGACGTCGCTTCATTTGAAGCGACGCCTACGCGGAAGGGTTGACTCCCACGTTTAGGCCAGTGCAGCCCATGCGTAAATCCAGGCTTTCATTTTTCGCGCAGACGAAATGAAAGCCTGGGTATCGAGGCTATCTGCTGCCTGACGGAAGCAGACAGATGCCCGTCGTTGCCATAATGACCAACTTCAGCAAAGCCACAGCCAACTGCCCTTCCCTGCTGACGCATTACCAGGTGATATGTTGCCTCCATGAGTTTGGTCACGCCATGCACTTCATCTGTGCTCAGGATGAGCACAGCTGATTTCCATACATCCGAGGTAGAGATGGGCTTTCTAGAGGCTCCGTCCCAGCTGCTGGAGAACTGGGCTTGGGAGAAGGAGCCACTGCGGTGAATGTCCATACGCCAGGCTTTGCAAGAACATTCTGGGAGTCCCTGCCTCTCCAAACACACCAGCTCCATTCTGTGATGGAAATGGCAAAAGATATTGCTACCTGTGGAGCGAGGTGTTCTCCATGGACATGTTCTACAGTCGTTTCAAACGGGAAGGCATCATGAACCCTGACGTGGGTTTGGACTACAGGAACTGCATCCTGAAGCCTGGTGCTTCTAAGGACCACAAAGAGATGCTTAAGAACACGTGATCGGGACATCCCTATAGCTATATAAAATTTAAGCAATAATATACAGAATGGTAATTTTAACATCCTTGTAATAAACATTAATTCACTCATGCGGTAATACGCTTCATATTTACTTAGATCTCTCTACCACCGCAGTGTCTGTTGGACTCCGCTGTGGCAGGCATGTGACAATGGTACTATACACATACAAGTAAGACGCGTAAACGCGGGAAGCGAACGAAGCTGTCGTGGCAGTCTGACACACACACACACACACACACACACACACACACACACACACACACACACACACACACACACACACACACACACACACACACACACAGAGAGACCTCTGTATCGTTCCAATTTCAGTTCGTATTGGTTTGCTCCCAATCTTCTCTGTATCATTCCAATTTCTTCTCTGTATCGTTCCAAATTCAGTTCGTATTGGTTTGCTCCCAATCTTCTCTGTATCATTCCAATTTCTTCTCTGTATCGTTCCAATTTCAGTTCCGAAGAGATGGGGGGATGACATGCAGTAAAGTATCGTTCCAATTTGTATCATTCCAATTTCTTCTCTGTATCGTTCCAATTTCAGTTGCCCTCTGGTGGCAGGCGGGTGGTGTTACAGCGTGACACACACACACAGACACAGACACACAGACAGACAGTTTTGGCCAGCTTCTATAATTAGTGCTCACTTCGTTCGCAATAATACTGTTAAATGGAGGTAATGTAAGGCTCTCCATAGCAGTGTTGATTTCGTCGACTAGAACTAAGACGAAAAATGTTCGTCGACTCCTTTTTCCACTGATGGAAACTAAATAAAAACTAAGCTATGATGACTAAAACTAAGACTAAATATACTGACAATTTCGTCAACAGATAAAAACTAGACTAAAATGTTAGGAAGGAACTAGTGGACAAGAGATCCAGTATAAGTCATTTTACACTTGGTCGCATGCTGAAAATAGCAGATCTACAAGCTTGTAGATCTGCTATTTTCAGCAAGTGTAAAATCAGCCATTACAACGGCAACAAGGCCCGCCAAAATACATTTTAGTCGGCCTGGGCCATGGCTCAGTGGTCCAGGCAAAAATAGCCAAAAACAACTATTCAGGTTTTCAATTCAATTATAGCAAAAATAGCCAATCTACAAGCTCAAAACACGCCGCCCTGCGCCGCGTTTTGAGCTTGTAGATCGGCTATTTTTGCCACGACAGTAATATGTACTGTGGCCCTCTGGAGTGAGTGTGGAAATATTGTGGCCCTCTCCACAGCACCGGCTTTCACAAGAGACGTGCGTGCGTGCGTGCGTGCGTGCGTGCGTGCGTGCGTGCGTGCGTGCGTGCGTGCGGTCATAATCATACCTGCCAACCTCAGACCGTCAGATAAAAGGAGGTTATTTTTATTTTCTACGGGGGTGACACTGACCACACCCTCAAGTGGGGGGGTCTGAGGGTACTCCCCCTGAAAATTTGCAACAACGTAGATGTAATTTCCAGTATTCTGGTGGATTTGGGGAGTTTTATACTTGTATCAGGCTTTACTAACATATAGGATCCATTAAAAAGCTAAAAGTACAGTATAGGCCTACAGGTGTGTGTGTGTGTGTGTGTGTGTGTGTGCGTGTGCGTGTGCGTGTGCGCGTGCGCGTGCGTCAATTGTATGGCATCTGGGCTCACATTGCTAAATCTTTATTTCCTGTTTGCAAATATTGTGAAATTCATACTAAAAGCACTATAAATCAGCGGATTAGCAGAGAGAAGAGAAAGAGAGAGAGCAAAGAGAGATGGGCATAGATTGAGAGAGACTTTGTGGATCCCCTGATATTATAGCAGGGCAGTTTAGAGGCTCCCACAGCACCCGAGTATTTTCATAACCTAATTCTTTTGGGACCCTCATGGTGTCCAGTTAGGATTTCTTCTTGTTGCCAGGGTCAGCTAATGTTTTTAACCGTATTTTATATTCCATCCTGAACTTTGACACAAATAACTATCTATTCAATTATTGCCTCCTTTTGTTTCCTATTTTTAGAGACAAAAATTACAGCTAGAGTCCCATATTTTAGAGTAGACTATACGAATACAAAACGACTCACCCCTTTACCAACTCGCCCCGGGCGTACAGCCAGCGGAACAGCGCGACCTGGTATTCCTAAAGTAATCTAAGTAATCTAAGTAAATTATGCTTAAACGGTTAAACCTTAACCTCAGTAAAACTATGCCTAAACCTAAGCCTATTCCTAAACTTAACCCCAGTAAAACTATATGCCTATAACCCTAAACTTATTTCTAACCTTATTCTCAGTAAAACAACATAAGGCTCAAAACACTTTTTTTTTTTAAAGGGGAGGCCTATAGAGCGTCGCAGTCCCGCACCCAAATGACATTGAGGTATACTTCATTGGTATTGCAGAAAAAGATTTCCCAACTAAAAAACATGTTTCTAATATAAAGCGCTGGATGATATTTCTAACACATGGTACATTAAGGATAAATGGGAATTGGAACTAAATATAATTATTGAAGACAAAACCTGGGAGGATATGTGTGAAGGCTGCCACAAAGGAATAAATAGCCAGATGTGGAAGGAATTTGATTGGAAACTCAACTAGATATTTACTACTCTATTACTATTTAATACTCCTCTGATCATTTCCTCATATTATGTGAAAACACCATCCATAGAACTATGTTGGAGAAAATGTGGGGAAATCGGAGACCATACACACATTTTTTGGGACTGTCCAATCATTTCAAGGTTTTGGAAAAATGTTAATATAAGGAAATCGAAAAATGTTTAGGGTTGAATATTCCTTTTGGTCCTGAGTTATGTCTGCTTGGAATTGTAAGGCTCTCCATAGCAGTGTTGATTTCGTCGACTAGAACTAAGACGAAAAATGTTCGTCGACTCCTTTTTCCACTGATGGAAACTAAATAAAAACTAAGCTATGATGACTAAAACTAAGACTAAATATACTGACAATTTCGTCAACAGATAAAAACTAGACTAAAATGTTAGGAAGGAACTAGTGGACAAGAGATCCAGTATAAGTCATTTTACACTTGGTCGCATGCTGAAAATAGCAGATCTACAAGCTTGTAGAGGAGGTGCGTGATTGGAGTTACATATTAAGGATACTTTTACTGATTGCTAAGAAAATGATAACAGTAAATTGGAGGGAGATAAAACCACCTGCTATAACCCAACTACTGTTGTAGTTATGTCAAGCTGTTTTTCTGTTTACCTTTGTGTCTGTTGTGTCTGTTTTTGTTTTTGTTTTTGTTTTCTGGGATATATTTCTAGCATATTTATGTTAGATTTTTGTTCATTCATTCATTATTTGGTGGAAAGAAAATTATTTGAAATAAAAACAAAGTAAAAAAAAAAAAAAAGAATACAAGAACCGCCGCACCGAGCTGTCGGCGTGAGGTCGGCGGAAAAAAAGCTGGGACGAGATGGAATTGGGGCGACCGTACCTGTTACCGTACCTGTTAACGACTATACAAGTGAAGCAAGTCTAGGCTAAACTGTCAGACCAGCGTCTGTCAGAGATTTATGACCTGTGAAGACTTCCAGTATGTTCCTCCCAAAGAACATTAACATGTAGTGCATATTCTTGCACAAGGCATGGCAGCATGTAGGCAGAGCTATGGTGTTCTATTCTGGGATGAAAATGGCAAACTTGTAGGTCTGCTATCAAGCTTGTAGGTCTGCTATTTTTGAAAAATCGCAGACCTACAAGCTCGTAGCACGCCACTCGGTAGCTTGTAGATCTGCTATTTTTCAATAGCTAAAGTATAACATAATGCTTAGTTAAAACACCAAAAGGTGTTCCCGCCCACCCAGAATGGGTTAACTCAAAGTATAGCCTATTTCGGCACACTTATTAAATTGACTGATTCTTTTCAGTATAGTGTCGGTGGTGGTTCAGGGGTAGAGTGTGTTGGTTGGTGCCTTGCATGGTTTCTGCCGCCATCGGTGTATGAATGTCTGTGTGAATGGGTGAATGTAATGCACAAATCTATGTAAAGCGCCTTGGATCAAGGCACTATATAAATGCACCATTTATTTTCCGAGTCTGAAAATCAGCAAATCTCTTTCTAAAATTCTGCTTTGAGTGCTGCATGGTGAGGGTGGAGTATCGGACAAGTCAGAAAGATTCCACAGTAAAAATCCAGAGTGTTCATTTAAACGTTCAGAGTTCAATTATAGCCTACATGTCGTGCAATTGCAAGTCAGAAAGTGAGCAGAAAGATGTCCCCACGTAGTAAAATAATACCATTGCTTCATGAAATCTCTGTGACCAAGTGCTTGCATTCCTGATTGCACCATTTAAAAAAAGTTGAACGGGGCCTAAGCGTAACAAATCTGTCACCGCACAATCTTAGGCAGAGTTTAGACCCATGCAGGCCAGATTTAGACAACATGCTTTAGAAAGGCGGGGTAAAGAAACATGTTAGTCAGTATAGTATACAGTATGCATGTGTTGCAGAAATGGCCTGCAGATAATAATAAAATGTAGTGTTGTAGTCACGTCCGTCTAAAGGGAGTCCAAGTAAAGATCAAGTCCAAGGGGGGGCCAGTCCGAGTCAAGACAGAGTGTGGGAGGGGGTCGAGTCCGTATAGGAACAAATGAAAGGAAGGGTCATATATGGAGTGTGTCTTGAGTGTACAGGGTTTGATGAGGTCAGATCAACATATGGGGAAGGATCAACATATGGAATGTCAGAACAGGTCAGCTCCATTTATGGCGATCTAAGGGTTTGAGGTTTGAGGTCAGATGTAGAGTTGCTGTCCGGCATTATGTGCAGATCTAGGTGATGATCCAGTCTTCTCCATGTATGGTTAGATGAGGTCAGTGTTGTGATCTTCATATTTGGAGATGGCCATACAGTTTATGGTGAAGTCAAGTCAATTGTATTTATAAAGCACATTTAAAAACACCCGACGACTGACCAAAGTGCTGTACACCAAGAAAAACTAAACACAAAATATCATGTATATAAACTTGTTGTGCAAAAAAATCCCACATAATAACACATCACATGGCAAGCTTTCCTTCTCAGTTCTCACCCATTGAGATGCATGTTACATTTTGGGATTTATCCATATAAATATAAATAAATAATCGATCATTTCAGTAGCAAGAGCTTCAAAATGTGCTAAACTATATGGATTGGCATTGGACAATCGCTTTTGGGGTGGGGTTTAGTGAAGAGCTAATTAAGGACGAGACCTGAGTCGAGACGAGTCAAGGACTCAAGTATACAACTCTAAATTGTTTTGGGTAAATTAGTGATCAATTTGGTGGTGTAGCTATAGTATATTTACATACCGCTGTAACCACTCCGAAACGGCATTTTGGTCACAGACACGGTTATTGTCTCCACCAGGCCGAAGGCATGGTGAGAGAGTATGTTTTGCACTCCGTCCGTGTGTGTGTGTGTGTGTGTGTGTGTGTGTGTGTGTGTGTGTGCGTCCGTCCGTCCTTCCGTCCGTCTGTTACCAGCTAATCTCCGGCACCGTTGGCCCGATCCATGCCAAACTTTGCACACACACTCCCTGGATGCCAACGACGAACCTCTGCCCCAAATATTCCTCAACGGCCTGTTATAGCGCCACCATGAGGCCGATTTAGGCAAAACACATTTCTGTAGATTACTCGTACACATTTTATCCATACATCACACAATTCGGTATACACTATCTCCATAGTCATGTGATCAACACGGATCTGCACCATTTCCCATCTTCCATCCTGATTGGCTAAGATTGGCTTCCAAAGCTCACATGATTGGTCCGTTTCGAACAAAATGCCACAAATCACAAACGCAGTGTGCAATTTCCGTGAAATTATACGCGCACATTTCCACTAGGACGAGGACGACATGCCACTATTTTTTTTCCAAATCAGCCTCATGGTGGCGCTATAACAGGCCAATTCCTGATTTTAGCTATAACTGCATCGATCGGTATACAACTTATGTATGCACACTCCCTAGAGGCCATGGAAAAACATTGTCCCTGCATCCCTCTACATCTGCCGGTTATAGCGCCACCATGAGGCCGATTTCTGCAAAACACATTGCTTATGTTAGTCGCACAGATTTCATCCAAATCTCACGCAAATCGGTACACATGATCTCTGTAGTCATGTGATCAAGACGAGTCTGTTGGATTTCTCAGATTCTACACTGATTGGCTAACATTGCCTTCCAAAGTTTTCAGGAGTGGCCCGTTTCGTTCAAAATGCTGCACATGTCCTGCTCATCCAGAATTCTATCCTTAGAGATGCTATGAGTGATCTGGCTCTGCATTTCCTCAACAAAATGAAGAAAATTGTTGCAAAAAACAAACAAACAAAAAAACATGTTTATATTACTCTTAAACATTTTGCCAAACATCTCACACAGTCCTATCCTCCTGGTGGAGACCTGTGCCCAGAAGGGCACTTTTTCTAGTTATGGTTGGTTTTCCAACATTGATACAAATATCCCATTCACACAAAAGTAAAGTACAGATAAGAATGAACAAAACGATGGCCTTGCAGGATCTCTCCGCAGATGAGACATTCTTGGAGATGTGGTGGCAGAGTAAGGGACTATAAGGGTGCATGAGAAGCAGGCAGAGTGAGATGGAGAGGAGAGAGATTGTTGGCCGGGGTCAGTGTGTGGAGGAACATGTAGTTCCTCAGTTGTTATATAACCTTATAGGCTATAGTGTGGACCATATAGCGCTGAGTATACAAAATGTAGAATAATACCAAAGGTAATGAATAAAATATCATAATAAGCTGGAAACACTGCTGCATATATAGAGCTGCCAAGACTAGAGGGCAGGGAATTATGGATTCAAACAAATGACACGTTCGCTGTACTGCGGTGTTGTTTGAGATGACAAAATAGCACTTCTACAGCGGTGGCACCTCTTTCTGAGAGCGGTCAAAGGGCATGTGTGGACAGTAACACCCCGCTCTGTAGTCTGTACAGAACATGATCAACATGGGAAGTGGGTCGAGGGGCTCTTGTTCTGAACGGGAAGGAATGGGTGCGTCCCACGTTGCCTCTTATCTGGACTCTGGGAGGACAGACAAAGGGTTTTGTGACTGGACGAGAGAGAGAGAGAGAGAGAGAGAGAGAGAGAGAGAGAGAGCTGAATGGTTGCAGAAGTTGATAATAGTTGCATAAGCCATAAGTTAGGGAGAAAGAGAGAGACAGATGGAGATGAAGAGGCAGAAATATATATCAAATGTATGTCTAAGTTCATGGCAGCACTTAGAAGAAGAGTGTGTGTGTGTGTGTGTGTGTGTGTGTGTGTGTGTGTGTGTGTGTGTGTGTGTGTGTGTGTGTGTGTGTGTGTGTGTGTGTGTGTGTGTGTGTGTGTGTGTGTGTGTGTGTGTGTGTGTGTGTGTGTGTGTGTGTGTGTGTGTGTGTGTGTGCGTGCGTGTGTGTGCGCGTGTGCGCACATGGAAGCGTGCTTGCATTGTGCTATTGCACCCCCTTGTATGTGCCTATTAGTAAGTGGTGAATTTCAAGTACTTCTCTAATATTACTGAGAATTTTACAACAACTTTTCCAATGGGTAATAAAATGGAAATTGGAAATAAGGCATCGGAGAGTGTTAGTGAATATTTGTATAAACGTGACCCCAGGTCTTCAGCTACTAGCCTTTGAGAACAATAGGAGGAAATCAATGAAGTGCCAACAGTCACTACTAGTAACACAGACACGGCTTCGAATGACTCTATGGAAAACACAGAACAAATATCATCAGAATCATATGGCATTTGACCTGCGATAGTGATGATCTACTTATCAACGATTTGGGGAACGGCGACATTTGAAAGTTTTGACAACAAACAAGTCCAACTTAACATGAGGCAGTCGGTTTGTTTGGGACAAATGGGACGCACACATTGGCTTGGGCGTGAAGAACCGTTGGCATGATGACATCAGCGATCTCCATATATATGGGAATTTGTGGATTTGTTCTTTGAGACACGTATTTTAGGGTGAGGCTGAATCCGCCATTCCTTCATGGGGTAAAACCACAGCTTTCACCATTTGACTTGCATTACGGAACGTATATACACGCGTATTCCATTTTATGGGTTTATCTCGTCATGGCGCAACATTATGGTGCAGGTAATTGCCAACAACCACGATCTTGTGAAAAATGAAAAATGATATTCTAAACCTTCTTGGTTCAAACATTCTTTGAACCAAACGTCCAGGTTTTTCCCGGGTCAAACAAGGAATCACGTGATGTTTATTCCCTCCCCTATTCGCTCATATACCTCAGGACACAATTAACACCCTCTGTGCAGTCCGAGTTTGTCGATTGGTTGGACAGTCGGTTGGACCTAGTTGGTCGATTGCTTCTCGAGATACATGGGAGACTCAAGGCTCATTCATAGTCTGGATTTTCGGTGGTGAGGTGACCACCGGAGCTGAAATAACGTTGAGCGGTGGTGAGTAAAAACAGAGAGAAGGGCTGGGGCGGTGGCAGTGGTTTACTCTTCACCGCGGCTCGTGACGTCATGTTGTAGTTCGGTGGTCACCCCACCGAAAATCCAGACTATGTATGAGCCTTCACTCACTCACTCACTCACTCACCCACCCACTCACTCACTCACTCACTCACTCACTCACCCACCCACCCACCCACCCACTCACCCACCCACTCACTCACTCACTCACTCACTCACCCATTCACTCACTCATCCATTTCCTGAAAGTTTTCTTCACTCAACAGTGACCATATAGATGAATTCAGAAACAGGTCTCATGGTCGCAGCAAACGTATTTCCTGTAGGCGGAGACGACATACTGTATCTACGGTGTAAACTCGCGGGTCTTATATATGATGTATAAAGTACAGCAACCTTGTGTTCATACAACACAAAGATTGGGTATTGGGTAAGACTGTCGTTATGTATCTTTCGGGACCTTTCACTGCTTCGTCTCAACCATTACTCTATGGCTCTGGTCTCAGCCACCACAGTGTATTTTTTGACATTCCGTTTCTCTCCAAAGTTGAATGTTGCCACTGCTGTTGGAGCAGCCATAAACTACACAGGTTCATCCCGATGTTCTGGAGCATCTTTGTAAAGTTAGTGTTAGTATAAAAAGCAGGTAAAAGAGTAACGTTTGAGCAGACTAACATCAGTCACTCTACCATTCAGAACTGCGAGTTTACACTGCAGATATGTCGTCTCCGCCTACAGGAAATACGTTTGCGGCGACCACGAGACCCGTTTCTGAATTCGTCTATAACTTTGACGATGGAGAGCCACTATATTTCCATACTCACTCCAGAGGGGCCACATTGCATGCATGTCGTAGCAAAAATAGCCGCATAGGCATCGCGACGCGCTTTGAACATGTAGATCAGCTATTTTTTGCTATATTTGAATTGAAATAGTAATAGTAATAGTTTTTTGCTATTTTTAATTGGGATCCTGAAAAGTCATTTTTAACAAAATACAAATATATTGGTCATAAAAAAGACAATAACATTTTTTGTAATACTACTCAGCAAAGCTACTAATTTAGACTGTAAGTAATTAAAGGGGGTCATGTTTGCATGTTCAATAACATATCAGTATTCCGAAATTAATCTGAGGGCCACATTAAACCCATTTTGAGCGGGACCCCTTTTGGTGTTAGCATTATGTTATGGTTTAGCTATTGAAAAATAGCAGATCTACAAGCTCATAGCGCGCCACCGAGTGGCGCGCTACGAGCTTGTAGGTCTGCTGTTTTTGAAAAATCGAAGAACGACTGACAACATAGCTTTTTCAGAAAACTGTCAGGATGTAGAAGACATTTTTAGAATCTGATCTCAGGTCAAAATGGGTTAAGTGAAGGTGGGGGCCGCATGTGGCCCACGGGCCGCCAGTTGCCCTGCATGTATGGTCTATGTGCCTTGGGCTCTTATCTCAGCTTTACCTCTTCCTCTCTCTCATTCTCTCTCCCCACTAGCCTTCACCTCTGACATTGCTGACCTGACGCTGGTCAACCCCGACCCCCTCGTGACCTCGGCAGACTCCTCCCTCCACTGCATCACCTCCGATTGGACGTCCTCCTCCGACGGCTCGCCCGGCAGTTTCCTGGGAATGGGGCGGGGCTTCCCCTTGCAGCACCCGCAGATCCTGTCCGTCACTCAGGACTCGGCCTATCATGCGGCGGCAAAGGTCACGGAGCGTGCGCGGAGTAACATGTTTGGCGAGTTCTACTGCAAAAGCAGGAACTCTGACAAGGGGAGGATTTACACGTACAAGATGCTGAATGAAGGTCAGAGTCATTCATGTCATTGAAATCACTCTTGCCCTAATTCAATTCAGCTTGATCCTCAAGAATCAACTTTATTGACACACATCACAGGTTTCAGTGGTGTAAAGTAACTAAGTCTGTGCTTAAGTATAATTTTGAGGTATTTGTACTATTTCCAATTTCCAATACTTTTACTTCTACCCCACTACGTCTCAGAGCCAAAATTTGTACTTTTACTCCGCTACAATTATTTGAAAACTTTAGTTACTTTGGAGATTTTATTTTTGATTAGAAAATACATTAACCACTTCGACCCTATACATTTCGGCCATTTGAAAATAGCCGATCTACAAGCTCACAATGTGTCGCAACACGACGCATCTGCTATTTTCAATAGATTTTGTACACATTTGAACTTGTGAAATGGCACATTCTGCACAATGAGTACTTTAAGTACATTTTGATGCCGATACTTTTGTACTTTTACTCAAGTACATTTTCAATTCCATACGTTTACTTGTAACAAAGTACTTCTAAAGTAAAACAATTGAGTACTTTTCCCACCGCTGACAGGTTTACAGGTGTACAGAAGTGCGAAGTGGATGAAATTAGTTTTTTGTGCATGCAAGCATCGTTCTTGTTGTTTACAGATGGTACTTTACGACCATAATGTCATTAACGGAATTCATGCCAAACTATCAGTACATGTTGTCTTTGTGTCTCTCTGTAGCTACCATGTTGCCTGTGTCTCTGATAGTGAGTGTTTTCTTTGTGTCTTTCTGTAGCTACCATGTGTTACCTGTGTCTCTGACAGTGACTGTGTCTTTCTGTAGCTACCATGTTGCCTGTGTCTCTGATAGTGAGTGTTTTCTTTGTGTCTTTCTGTAGCTACCATGTTACCTGTGTCTCTGATAGTGAGTGTTTTCTTTGTGTCTTTCTGTAGCTACCATGTCACCTGTGTCTCTGACAGTGACTGTGTCTCTCTGTAGCTACCATGTTACCTGTGTCTCTGACAGTGACTGTGTCTCTCTGTAGCTACCATGTTACCTGTGTCTCTGACAGTGACTGTGTCTCTCTGTAGCTACCATGTTACCTGTGTCTCTGACAGTGACTGTGTCTCTCTGTAGCTACCATGTTACCTGTGTCTCTGACAGTGACTGTGTCTCTCTGTAGCTACCATGTTACCTGTGTCTCTGACAGTGACTGTGTATTTCTGTAGCTACCATGTTACCTGTGTCTCTGACAGTGACTGTGTCTCTCTGTAGCTACCATGTTACCTGTGTCTCTGACAGTGACTGTGTCTCTCTGTAGCTACCATGTTACCTGTGTCTCTGACAGTGACTGTGTCTCTCTGTAGCTACCATGTTACCTGTGTCTCTGACAGTGACTGTGTCTCTCTGTAGCTACCATGTTACCTGTGTCTCTGACAGTGACTGTGTCTCTCTGTAGCTACCATGTTACCTGTGTCTCTGACAGTGACTGTGTCTCTCTGTAGCTACCATGTTACCTGTGTCTCTGACAGTGACTGTCAACAAAGGGGACAACGTCAACATTACCTTCACCAGGAGAAAACCCTTTCAAGAGGATGCAGTCATTTATAAGAATGGTACTTTAACTTATGCATACACATACGCACACGCGCACACACATGCACACGCACATGCACACGCACACGCACACACACACAGGCGCCTTTGTCTATATTATAATGTATACATCGTGTTTTCAAAGAAGGTTTTTTGTTTGTTTTGTATTTATGTTACATTTGGTTAGAATGTTCATGAATAGGCTTGTCCCGTCGAAATAAACAAATAAAGTAAAAGCAATAAGCAGGATATTAATTGATTGTGATAATTAGTTATAACTAATTATTAGTTAAAAAATAACAGAAATTACCAGCAAATCCTCCCCTGAATAAATGTATCATCCTCTATCCGTTTCTCTCATGCGCTCTAACTATAAATAAAGCCCTGCTGAATGTTACTGCTTATGCTGTAAAAAGTGCACTAATCGCTTCATCTCCAAACACAGCTGTACTGAGTGATGCACGCTGACTGTTTGTACCACGGCCTGCGGTTAATTACTCGACATGTACTGTATATGAGCACTGATTGGATGTGTTGGTTGGATTCCAATTGTGCTTGATAATCAGATCCTTTTCCATGGAGCATAATGATCTGATTTAGAATCAATCAAGTGCAATCTGCGTCTAATCTGCAGTGACAACCATTCACCATATCTCTAACCCATGTTGACCTGAAAAATGTCTTCTACATCATGACAGTTTTCTGAAAAAGCTATGTTTCTATGTCAGTGGTTCTTCGATTTAAAAAAAATAGCAGACCTACAAGCTCGTAGCGCGCCACTCGGTGGCGCGCTATGAGCTTGTAGATCTGCTATTTTTCAATAGCTAAAGCATAACATAATGCTAACACCAAAAGGGGTTCCCGCCCAAAATGGGCTAAACTAAACCCATGCACACATTGCAGTACACCCACCGGTCTTAATGCAAACAAAGTGTAATTCAATGAATATTGCACTGAAGACTGAACAGCTGCAGTTGGTTGTGTGTGTGCAGCAATTGCCAGCAATGAATTATGTCCAAATGTATGAATATAAAGCAAAATAAAACAAAGGAATAGCATGCACGCAAACCTGTTTCCTTAATCTCTCGTTACAACGGGTGCAACGATAATAGTAACTGCAATCGAAAAATCGATTTTAATTTAAAGAATCGAAGTATATCGAAATGCAAACCACAACATTGACTTTGTGTTTTGCAATGCGACTAATCGATTGCATCAATACTATGCAATCTAAAGAGGTCCCCGCCCAGCAGTGGCGTGCACAGACATTTAGAGGGGCAGGTGCTCAAGTTAAAAAAGGGCACCTTGTGCAGCGCGTGGAACCGGCCGGTTGCCTTAATCCATTTTGGGCGGGAACCCCTTTTGGTGTTAGCATTATGTTATGCTTTAGCTATTGAAAAATAGCAGATCTACAAGCTCATAGCGCGCCACCGAGTGGCGCGCTATGAACTTGTAGGTCTGCTATTTTTGAAAAATCAAAAAATAAAAAAATAAAAGTTTTTTGCCAAAAGGGCAGGGGGTGCTCTAGCACCCCCTAGTGTCTATCTGTGCACGCCACTGCCGCCCAGAATGGGTTAATTGTATTATAGATCCAGACTTATTATCTTGTTGTTATATTGAACTGTTGTTAGCTAGTCTTGTGGAGCTTTGTATTTAGCAATTTTAAGAAGAACAAAAAAGAGGGGTTTAATTACTTTTCCATTCAATATCGCTACACTTGATTTCTATATGTGTTCAAATATAATGACTATGTATTTGCCAGAGAATCACTGTTTACTTATTTATATCCATATTCATACATTTTCCCGTAAAAAAACCTGCAGTATCCACATGTTTCACACAGATTTAATTTCTTTGCTAAATAGCTGTATCGATTTTAAATCATTGAATCGTCGCCATAATGAACCAACATCGATTCGTATCAAATCGTCCACAGACCACATCGCCAACCTTGTATCGTGATGCATATCGTACCGCAGTTCAGATGTATTTTTTCACCCCTATAGTTACAGTAATTGACTCCTTCTGCAACTCTCTCGCTCTCTCGTCCTCTGCTTTTCAACAGGTAACTTCATTCATTCCGTTCCTAAGGATGAGATCCCCGATGTGCTCCAGTATCCCGTGGTCAACGTTACCCTCAGTGATGCTGGCCTCTACACTGCTCGCTCTATCGCTGGAGCCACGCACACCTCGGCTATCACCCGGCTTATAGTCAGGAGTAAGTAGTATCCCACAATATCCCTCAGCTATCACCCGGCTTATAGTCAGGAGTAAGTAGTATCCCACAATATCATTTTAAATATTAACAGTCTACCGTATAAAAATATATATACCAGTAAGCTGCCAGCTTTGTCTACGCTGGCCAAAGGTATCTCATGTTTTATCTACTGTATAGCCAGAATGTGCAAGAGGTTCGTTCAGCAGTGGTGGAAGCTAACACATTTTGAGGGATTTCTTTTACTTTCTTCAGTATCTACAATTTCCCATACTTTTACTTCTACTCCACTACATCTCAGAGGAAACTAGAAAAAGTGCCCTTCTGGGCACAGGTCTCCACCAGGAGGATAGGACTGTGTGAGATGTTTGGCAAAATGTTTAGGAGTAATATAAACATGTTTGCCTTTGATGGCAATTGGATGATTTGAGGCATTTTGTTCCAGAAATGTGTTTTGCAAAAATCAACCTGTTGGTGGCGCTATAACAGGCCAATGTGAAAAGGGTGGGATATATTCCTCAGCCTAGTAAGAAAATGTGTGAAAGATTTCACGTAAATTGCATGCTGCGTTCATGATTTGAGGCTTTTGTTCAAAACGGGGCAATCTTGCAAACTGTGAAAGCCAATTATAGCCAATTAGGATGGAATATGAAATCTCTGACAGATCCGACTTGAGCACATGACCATAGAGATACTGTGTAATGATTTGTGAGATTTTTGGACAGAATCTGGAGGAGTAATATCAAAAAATGTGTTTTACAAAAGTCGGCCTCCTGGTGGCGCTATAAAAGGCAGATGCGGAAAATGAGGGTCAAAGGTTTGTCCTTGGACTCTAGGGAGTGTGCATGCAACATTTCACACAGATCGGTGCAGTTTTAGGTAAAAAATGTGAAAAGCTGCCTCATGGTGGCGCTATAACAGGCCGTTCTGGAAAATGTGGGGAAGAGGTTCATCGTTGGCATCCAGGGAGTGTGTGTGCAAAGTTTGGCATCGACCGGGTTAACGGTGCCGGAGATTAGCTGGTAACGGACGGACGGAAGGACACACGGACACACACACGGACGGAGTGCAAAACATACTCTCTCCCCATGCCTTCGGCCTGGTGGAGACAAGGACGGAGTGCAAAACATACTCTCTCCCCATGCCTTCGGCCTGGTGGAGACAAATATGGTACGAAAATAGCCGATCTACAAGCTCACAACGTGTCGCAGCGCGACGCGTTGTGAGCTTGTAGATCAGCTATTTTCAGCAAGAGTAAAATCAGTCATTACGACGGCATCAAGACTAAATCTACAGTTGATTTAGTCGACTAAAATCTTATGATATTTAGTCGACTAAAACTAGACTAAACACTAAAACATTCCAGGTGACTAAAATGTGACTAAAACTATAAATAAAAGCTATTCTATGACTAGCCTCGGAAACCCAGACGTTTATTCTATGACTAAAACTAAAATCAAAATGTGCCCGCCAAAAAAACAACACTGCTTCCATCACTATGGAGGGCTTGTATAATGTATATAATTGTAATTATATACATAATTGTATAAAATCCACTTTTCTTTCATTCTTCCAGAATGCAGTGCGAAGCTGTGGGGGTCTAAATGTGAGCGCGTGTGTCCACGGTGCTCCAACGGGGGCATCTGTCACGATGACACTGGAGTATGTGTTTGTCCGCCTGGTTTCACCGGACAAACATGCCAACACGGTAAAGAACACACTACATTCAGACAAACATGCCAACACGGTAAAGAACACACAACATTCAGACAAACATGCCAACACGGTAAAGAACACACAACATTCAGACAAACATGCCAACACGGTAAAGAACACACAACATTCAGACAAACATGCCAACACGGTAAATACCACACAACATTCAGACAAACATGCCAACACGGTAAATACCACACAACATTCAGACAAACATGCCAACACGGTAAATACCACACAACATTCAGACAAACATGCCAACACGGTAAATACCACACAACATTCAGACAAACATGCCAACACGGTAAATACCACACAACATTCAGACAAACATGCCAACACGGTAAATACCACACAACATTCAGACAAACATGCCAACACGGTAAATACCACACAACATTCAGACAAACATGCCAACACGGTAAAGAACACACAACATTCAGACAAACATGCCAACACGGTAAAGAACACACAACATTCAGACAAACATGCCAACACGGTAAAGACCACACAACATTCAGACAAACATGCCAACACGGTAAAGAACACACAACATTCCTTCAGGGCCTGCATGGGAAAGTCACGTCATGCACGATGATTTGCATGATTAGCACACGGCATTTCTATATTTATTATGTCACGAAAAGTGCCCCGTTTTCAACTTCATATCATAGTTGCAATGTTTTCAAAACATTTTGAACATTGTAGTTTTACAATATGTTTTTTATTTTATTTTACTTTTGGGATAAGATGTGTTGTATAAAAGCAGGAGCAGATCTAGCAATATAAAATCGGAGGAGAAAATAAATTTGAGCCAAATCCCCCCCCGGTGTTGCGCTCGGAAAATAGCAGATCTACAAGCTAACTACAACGTGTCGCGCTGTGGCGCCGTGTGAGCTTGTAGATTCCACACTAAAATATGACTAAAACTAAATGGAATTTTAGTCAAAAGACTATGACTAAACTAAATCAAGATTTGCTGTCAATCAACACTGACTGCATGGTGCACGGTGCTCGATGTCTCTCGCAGAAGCTCTTTCTATGATTTCTACTAATGTAGCACGGCGGTTCCTCGAAAAACTAGTAATGAACTGGCACTTTAAGACCCATGTGTGTCCTGACCTGAATGTACCTTGGCTTGCCTTGGCTCAAATCCTGCCAGAACATCCTCTTGTTCCTCCCATATGCCGTCTCCTTCCCTCAGCTTTCCTGCCAGTCTTAATAAAGAGCAAGGAGACACTACAGAGAGTAGACTCACTTTCCTTTGACTTAACAAAGGACCGAACAAATATATTTCTAGTCTGTCATTATTTTCAAAAATAATCACAATAAGAATGAATCATTATTTGCCAACAAAGGTAAATTCTGTCCTCATATACTAGTGTAGAGCACCAAAGTCTGACGTCAAAATCGGTAGAGGGCGCAAATCCGAGCCCCGCGGGTTCATGTACTTTTTATTTGCATTGTAATCCCCATAGGGGGGATTTTAGATCACCTCATCCTATAAGAACTGTGTTTGAAAAATAAACAAATCATCCAGGCCGATACAGCTATTTAGCAAAGAATAACGCCGAGACAGCTTGTTTATTTTTGGACCACAATGCTTATAGTAGACGATATTAAGATGACCCCATTGTATTCTCCATAGAGAAATTACTTCTGTGAACCAGGGGAGTCGAGGCAGGGACAAATTAGCCATTGGGCCAGTGGGGCCGTGGCCCAGGGGCCCTTGGCTCTCAGGGCCCCTTCAGAGAAACTGGACTTCGCGGTAATAGATTTGACGCCCTGAAAAGGGCTCCTGGGGCCCTTCATTGGCCATTCATTTAGTTAAATTTAGGTCAAAAAGATGATAAAAACACGGAAAATCATGAAAATGTCGCACGCACGCGTGCTATGGGGGCCCTGCAAAACGTACCGGCCCAGGGGCCCTCGTGAGGGTTAATCCGTCCTTGAGTCGAGGGGATGAGTGAGTGACGTCAGGACTTCGGCGCTCTATTCCTCCCTGACAATACATCCCCTGGTTATGGGAGCGTTGAATTATTTACGAACAGCTCCCTCCCTTCACATTCGTCATGATTGTATCTCACGTTTAAGGAGCGTCTGGTCTGGTTTCTTTGGAAAGCGTCCAAAAGGACCTGGGAAACTTTAGAGAGAGCTGAGAGAATGTTTGGAATGTCCATCTAACAGCCCTAATCTTTCAGCAGAATGGTGTCTACTGCAGGTAGCCTGTGTTACATTATGAGATGTCAGTAGTGTCTGTTTCTGTAGGAAGTGAGAACACATGTGAATTTCCCCACATACTACACTTTAAATGCACGTACGGTCTTCAAGACTTTTGGCTTCCTATGATGTTCCCACAACTAGGTGTGCATGGCCAACCAATAGTGTTTGAGTCAGTCAACAAATACATTCATTGGATGTTATTTGTGCCAGTGGATACTGGATATGTATGACTTGTATGTGTAAACTGTTCCGTAAATGAGCAGTTTTTGTATTAACCCATTTTGGCGGGAACCCCTTAAGGTGTTAGCATTATGTTATGCTTTAGCTATTGAAAAATAGCAGATCTACAAGCTCATAGCGCGCCACCGAGTGGCGCGCTACGAGCTTGTAGGTCTGCTATTTTTGAAAAATCGAAGAACGACTGACATAGAAACATAGCTTTTTCAGAAAACTGTCAGGATGTAGAAGACATTTTTAGAATCTAATCTCAGGTCAAAATGGGTTAAATAACCATTGCAAACCTCACAGTTTTTGACATAACTCAATGTTATTTCCATTGTGTTTGTCCCAGTGTGCGGTGGTGGTAAGTTTGGACGGTCCTGCAAGGAGTGGTGCACCAACAGCCAATGTCGCTCCCTGGTCTTCTGCCTGGTAGACCCTTATGGCTGTTCCTGTGCTACCGGCTGGAGAGGATTCAACTGTAGTGAGGGTAAGAAATCAACTTCTTATTTAATTGTATTATAGATCCGAGACTTATTATCTTGTTGTTATATATTGCACTGTTGTTAGCTATAGTCTTGTGGAGCATGCCACGTCGGCAGTATTTTGCTGCTTTAATACCAGCCTAAGGCCTCACTCAGACCTTTACTGCATTGCTGTATGCTTGTTGGATGAATGTTGTGTAGTGGCATGGCCGCCCCAATGCATTTCCAATGGGAGTCACATGGTTTGACACAACATTTGTGTTGTATGAGGGGGAGGGGCGCAGTCGAAACACAGCCGAAAGCCATACAACAGCTTGTAGTCCAAAATGTGGACTACACATTCCATTGTGACTTCCATTGGAAATGCATTGGGGCGGCCATGACACTACACAACATTCATCCAACAAGCATACAGCAATGCAGTAAAGGTCTGAGTGAGGCCTAAGTGAGTAGCAAATAAAACCTCTTGACTCTTGAACACACAGTGGTTGTTACTAGAATGGCCTACTCTACTGAACACACAGTGGTTGTTACTAGAATGGCCTACTCTACTGAACACACAGTGGTTGTTACTAGAATGGCCTACTCTACTGAACACACAGTGGTTGTTACTAGAATGGCCTACTCTACTGAACACACAGTGGTTGTTACTAGAATGGCCTACTCTACTGAACACACAGTGGTTGTTACTAGAATGGCCTACTCTACTCGAGGGCCATGCATGCATGTCACACCAGTGTTGTTTTTGTCGACTAAAACTAAGACGAAAAATGTTCGTCGACTACCTTTTTTCACTGACGAAAACTAAATGGAAACAAAATGAAAACTAAGCTATGATGACTAAAACTAAGACTAAATGTATTGACAATTTCGTCCTCAGATAAAAACTAGACTAGAATGTTAGGAAGGGACTAGTGGACAAGAGATCCAGGATAAGTCATTTTACACTTGGTTACACTTGTTAGTTATAGTTATGTTAACTTTATGAACTAAATACAGATAGACTGAAGTAATTAAAGCGTGTCATGTTTGCATGTTTGGAATTGTAACAGCTGATATATCAATATTCTGATATTAACCTGAGGGCCACATTAAGTGAAGGTGAGGGCCGCATGTGGCCCCCGGACCGCCAGTTGCCCATGTACTCTGGGCTCAGCAAAAAAAGCAATAGCTCGCCTACAAATGGTACAGAATTCTGCAGCCAGACTGCTGACAAAGAAGGCATGAACACATCACCCCTGTACTGGCCTCCCTTCATTGGTTGCCAGTACATTTTAGAATTGATTTTAATTTTGTATTGACAACTTTTAAAGCTGTGCGAGGCCTGGCCCCTACCTACATCTCTGCCATGCTAAAGCCGTACAACCAAAGTCAGGAGACAAAGGGCTCCATTTTCGTCACCGCTAAACCCCTTATCCCTAAACTTCTTTGCCTTTTTTTACTATTTTGAAAAACATTTTGAATAGTTCAACTTGTCAATCTACATTGACACGTTGTGAGCTTGTAGACTGGCCATTTTAACTATTCAAAAATGTTTTGCAAATTGGTAAAAAAAAAAGGCAAAGAAGTTTAGGGGTAAGGGGTTTAGCGGTGACGAAAATGGAGCCCAAAGTCTCCTGACTCCCATGAAACCTAAACTAGTCACCATGGGTGACCGGGCGTTCGCAGCCAGGGCTCCATACTTGTGGAACGCCCTACCCCAGAACCTGAGGGACGCAACCTCAGTGGCTCTTTTTAAATCACTGTTAAAAACCCACCTATTCACACAGGCTTTCCCCTAGATTTATTAGTATTGTCTTCACTGTGTGGTATTGTTTTATTTGTATTGTTTATTTATTTATTCTATGTAATGCTGTAATGCTTTATTGCTATTGTTTTATTCCAGTAAGTGCCTCTTAACTGATGTATTGCCTTTTTATATGCCATTGGAAAGCACTTTGTAACTGTTTTGAAAAGCGCTTTATAAATAAAGTTTATTATTATTATTTATTATGTATGACATAAAGTATAAAGAACGCAGTGGTGGAAAGAGTACTCAAATGTTTTACTTAAGTACTCCGTTACAAATAAAAGTCCCGTATTCAAAATGCACTCGATAGCCGATCTACAAGCTAAGCCGATGCTGTGAGCTTGTCGATCTGCTATTTTCAAGTGGCCGAAATGTATGTAGGGCTGAAGTGGTTAATGTATGTTTTCTAATCAAAATTTAAATCTCCAAAGTAACTATACTATAGTAACTAAAGTTTTCAAATTATTGTAGTGGAGTAAAAGTACACATTTTGGCTCTGAAATGTAGTGGAGTAAAAAGTAAATGTAGCCTACTGGAAATTGGAAATACTCAAGTGAAATACGAATACCTCAAAATTGTACTTATAAGTACGGTACTTAACCCATTTTGACCTGAGATCAGATTCTAAATTTGTCTTCTAAATCCTGACAGTTTTCTGAAAAAGCTATGTTTCTATGTCAGTCGTTCTTCGATTTTTCAAAAATAGCAGACCTACAAGCTCGTAGCGCGCCACTCGGTGGCGCGCTATGAGCTTGTAGATCTGCTATTTTTCAATAGCTAAAGCATAACATAATGCTAACACCAAAAGGGGTTCCCGCCCAAAATGTTTTAAGTAAATGTACTTCGTTATCCACCACTGAAATAAAGTAAGTTATGTCAAATGATTGATTATGTCAGTTCCATCTGTGATACAACTGATCTATATTTTTGTAGCATGTCCAGAGGGCCTCTACGGAGCCGGCTGTAAGCTGAGCTGTGACTGTGGGGAGAAGGGAAGATGTGATCGATTCAAAGGCTGCATCTGCCCGGGAAGGCATGGAGTTAAATGTGACAGACAAGGTAAAACTCAGACACACATATACTATGTATTGTCCTTTTTGATGGCTGCTCTGTAACTGGTTGAACTTGAATTAACATTTCATCATGGAGCATTCCAAAGCTTGATGTGGAGTTTAGGCCTGACGTAAAAAAAAATAAAGAATATATATTCAAAGATTTGTGCCGCACTTTCACGATTTTTCAAAAATAGAAGACCTACAAGCTCGTAGCGCGCCACTCGGTGGCGCGCTATGAGCTTGTAGATCTGCTATTTTTCAATAGCTAAAGTATAACATAACGCTTAGTGTAAAAGCAAGCAGTTATGGAACTTGCCCACTAATGGTATAGCCTATACTCTACCATATAGAGAGTATGCGCATGCTTAAAGTGAATCGAGTGGCAAATCGAGTGGCAAAGCAACAGGCAAAGTGAGTTTAACATTGTTTAATGTTGTTTAATGCAATCAGATATGACTTTTCTGTGTGGATGTATGGGCTGTCAAGGCCAGAAAGTAGTTTTTTGCCACTCAGTAGGCGTTCCTGCATAACTTCCTGGTTTGATGATGATGTCACACGCATATTGGGTACATAAGATCCACAATTTCCAAATGCTTCTGTATTCAGAAATTGAGGAATAAATTGTCGCAATTTCGCAATTTGAAAAGTGTGGTTGCCGCAGTGGCTTACATAGGCCCCTCCCACTAATATTGTCAGCCAATTACAATGTAATTGTAATTCTGTAACGCTTGAATAATTGCTTTTGCTACAACCTCTGTCCAATTTTCCTTGACTCCTTGACTCTCTTGACTCTCTTGAAAAGTAATTAGAAAATGTCTTTGACGCTTGAATAGTTTGGTCTTCTGCCCCTGCAAGGGAATTCATGTCTTTATAAACGATTGTAAATCATAGATTGGTTACGTAACCAACAACAGTCAATAAGCTACTACAAACGTCATGCAAAGCTCGGCCAATCACAGTGGAAGTTAGGTAGGTTACTCCAGAAGAATAATAAAGTGTGACAATAACTATAGTCTGGTACTGATTATGATAACTAGTTGCTTTTCATCATCGTGCTTTACAAGTAACAATGATAAAAAGGTAAATAAAAATGAGAGAAAGACATTGAATAGACGTGCTTACAAAGGAGAGACAGCTAGTAGGAAAGTCTGTGAAAGATTTCACGTAAATTGCATGCTGCGTTCATGATTTGAGGCTTTTTGTTTCAAAAGGGCCAATCCTGCAAACTTTGAAAGCCAATGTTAGCCAATTAGGATGGACTATGAAATATCGGACAGATCCATCTTGAACACATGACTATAGAGATAGTGTGGAACGATTTGCGGGATTTCTGGACAGAATCTGGAGGAGTAATATCAAAAAATGTGTTTTCAAAAGTCGGCCTCCTAGTGGCGCTATAACAGGCTGTTCTGGAAATTTTGGGAAAGAAGTTCATCGTTGGCATCCAGGAGTGTGTGTGCAAAATTTGGCATCGACCGGGTTAACGGGACGGACGGACACACGGACGGACGGACGGACGGAGTGCAAAACACACTCTCTCCCCATGCCTTCGGCCTGGTGGAGACAATGATGGTTGCATATTATTACAATAGCAGTGCACGTAGTATAATAGTCCAATCATACATTACAGTATGTTGAATGCAATGTGATTTTTGTGCTGTTTCAGACAAAGCTCCATCAGTCGTGAGTGATCTACGTGACACAGAGCTGAATGCTGGCTCCCAGAGTGCTTTCACTGTGAACTGTTCAGCTTCTGGGCAACCAGCTCCGCTGCATGGAGATATTATACTGCTGAAACAAGACAAGACTGTTATAAAGGTAAGACTAGTAGACCACTAACAACACTCATCATCAACATCTAACTAAAATGCGCCACGTCTCTCTCTCTGTGTGTGTGTGTGTGTGTGTGTGTGTGTGTGTGTGTGTGTGTGTGTGTGTGTGTGTGTGTGTGTGTGTGTGTGTGTGTGTGTGTGTGTGTGTGTGTGTGTGTGTGTGTGTGTGTGTGTGTGTGTGTGTGTGTGTGTGTGTGTGTGTGTGTGTGTGTGTGTGTGTGTGTGTGTGTGTGTCAGGGCCGGATCTACCATTTGGGCACGTAAAAAAAAAGCTCCACAGAACATTTACCTGCTAATCCGAATGAAATAAATGGTGTCTAAAAAGATTAGTGTTTTATTGTTGGTGAGAAGGGCAGCTGAAAAGGGCAATTGTGTGTAAAGTAGCAACAATGCGCTAAATTGGGTCACTCTGGGGGGGTAGGCAACCGGAAATAGGCCAATATAACGGCATAAAACTGCCCCAAAACGGCTCCAAAACAGCAAAAATGTTGCACGCGTGTGAAGGGGGGCCCTTCGAGCTTCTGTGCCCAGGGGCCCTCAGAGGTGTTAATCCGGCCCTGCTTTACATGTACTCTGTCAGTACATGTAAAGTGTCTTGAGACAAGTTAATAAAATTGAATTCAGGACACATTGTGATTAATACATGTTAATAATGTGAGTTGAATTTCAGAATACTAAGTGAGAAGAATATTTCTGGACTATTAGTATATATATATAGTCCTAAATGTTCCTAAATATTTTGTAGGAAGATACTAAGACACGAGACAAGAGCAGCATCTGCGTGCTTTGCTCTGTAATCCTTTTATTGCGAGGAAGGTAAGATGGGAGGCATAAAATTGTTCCAGCAGGTCAGGCGTGGAGGAACACGAGAGGATTTTAAATTCCCAGTGGGAAAATAACTTGTTTATTCGTCATAAAAAGACTTGGATCTTTCATTATTGAAAGTGACCGGCAGAGTTATCGCTTTGATCTGGTACCAGGAGAGTTGGCCATGTTTCAGATGAATAAAGGATATTGCAATCTCTCGATCACATCGCGTTGGAATTTAATCCTGGCCCACATCTCGTCCATTTTATTTATCGATGTAGTTTCGACTTTTACAAGCAGGATACGGGACAGAGCAGGTCGAGGGCGCTTTTAGATCCCAACCTATTTCGGACCTATGTTTTACTTTTAGTCGACTAAATTAGAAATTACCAACATTTTAGTCGACTAAATCTTCAGTTGATTTAGTCGACTAACATGTATTTTGAGCGAGCGGCCGTGATGCCATTGAAATGCCTGGTTTATACTCTAGCTGTATGCAGATAGCAGATCTACAAGCTCAGAACGTGTCGTGCTGGAAATTAAAGGTATATTCAGTGATTTCGCTTAATTAAAATATCACTTCTTTTTTTGTTTTGTTGTGATAATCCTCCCTACTATAGAGTGTGCTGACCATATAAGGAGTTCCTCTCTGTCCCCAGTTAACCCCTGGGGTCAAAAAACCTTAGGTTTCGTTTTTGGCTAGGTGGCCAAGTCTTCATCCAATCAGGATGAGAGGGGCCTTCCGCCAATCATGATTGAGCAGAGGCGGGCCTTTGTGCGTGCTGTTGGCCTGTCGCGTGTCCCCCCACTGTAGAGCGTGTGCATGTGCACATCTTGCTACCGGGGCGGACCGGGGTTTTTTCCAAATCACCCAAATCACTGAATGCTCCTTTAAGTAAAACTAGTAAAAAACAAACAAAAAACAAATAGTCTGAGCTATCACGATGGCGCATCTGAACATGGTCACACCGTATTAGTGTAATGCAGTGATTCCCAAACCTTTTCACGTCAAGGACCCCCAAATGGACACTAATGATCCCACGGACCCCCATTAGAAAGGATATGCCAGGGACCCCCCATAAGAGAAGATTTTTACGGCTCTAGCAGTGATTCTCAACCCGTTTAACTTCAAGGACCGCCAGTTTTACATGCATTTAGGCTACAGACGCCCATTTAATGGCATTTCTACAGTATCTCTGGGACCCCCAATTTATATTGTAAAATCAAAGTAAATTTAACTCTGAGAGTGTACAAATGGAACCAAATTGACCCATTAGGGTCCATTTGTCCCCCTGGAACGGCGTCAAGGACCCCTAGGGGTCCCCGGACCCCACTTTGGGAACCACTGGTGTAATGTAGATCCCATACAACAGATGGACGTCCAGCTTGCACCCGATTGGTTAGTTACAGTCCATAGCCTTGGGGAAGCGCGCAGTATTCCATAGCCTGGACTGACAATTGGCCAGTGATTATTCACAAACATAGTTTGTAATTTAATCAACTAGACCTGTACGTGCCCGTCGGCCGGCCACCGGCCTACTTGAGAACGATGCAACTTTGGAACCTAATAATACCTGTTGTGTACTTGTCATAGCACCCGTTTTAACTGTCTGTCTGTGTCCCACATGGAGATCTCTGTTGTATCTGCCAGTCTGCCTGTGTCTGAAGAGGGCAAACTGACTGACTGTGAAAAGTGGACTGGTTAAGTAATCAATTGTCAGGTGTGGGGTTGAGGCTGGAAATTGCGCAGGTGAGGGGATTTAGGCGGATTAGGCCCACTGGCAGAGCCGGAGCAGAGCCTTTTGTGGTGGTTCTGGAGAACCGTGGGTCCGACCGACTCAATACCACACACACACACACACACACACCAGGGCCGGATTAACACCTCTGAGGGCCCCTGGGCACAGAAGCTCGAAGGGCCCCCCTTCACACGCGTGCAACATTTTTGCTGTTTTGGAGCCGTTTTGGGGCAGTTTTATGCCGTTATATTGGCCTATTTCCGGTTGCCTACCCCCCCAGAGTGACCCAATTTAGCGCATTGTTGCTACTTTACACACAATTGCCCTTTTCAGCTGCCCTTCTCACCAACAATAAAACACTAATCTTTTTAGACACCATTTATTTCATTCGGATTAGCAGGTAAATGTTCTGTGGAGCTTTTTTTTTACGTGCCCAAAGTGCCCATATGGTAGATCCGGCCCTGATGTAAAGAGATCTCATCCTGAGCAAGCTGCAATTTTGCGACAATGGTAACAAACAACTCCCCCTTAGGAAGAAACGACATCTGCCGACATCTGCCGACATCTGCCTCGACCGCGCCGGTCGAGGCAGATGTCGGCCCTTGGCAAGTAAATTACATGATCTTTATACAAGATGGTGTGTGTAGTCAATGTGCGTCAGAGCCTTCTATTGGAGAGTTGCGTCAATGAGAGGGGCAGAAAACTGCATCGAAATAGCGACAAACGCTCATAGACTCAATGACGCTCTCATTATATGGCTCTGCTGGTGTGTGTATATAGATTATCCACCAGGCATCAACATTTTTAGGGATGCACCGAAAGGGGAATTCTTGGCCGAAACCGAATATACAGTAGGAGACAGTTGGCCGAATACCGAATATCCGAATATGATTAATATTATATATCTTTTTTCCTATACCATTACTGTCATGGCCGTACCTTAAAGCTACCTGATTTATGGCAAAATAAATGGTTATGGCAAAACTTAACTTAAATAATAATCACTAGTATGGGTCCATAAAACATTTATTCAGCTCTTTTGAATGCATTAATTGCATACACTATTCGGTGTATGTATTTTTTTTGCCATTTTCTGCTGAATATTTTCTGCGGCCGAATATTCGGTGCATCACTACTAAAAAATCATTACTGTCAATGAGGACAATTGCTGGTGCTGGTTTTGTCTATATGAACGTTCTAGGTATGTGTGTCACATACAGTACATTGGGCGGAAGATTAAAACATCCACACACTGGTTTGAAGCTCCCAAACAATTGTATCAATGGTGCAACATTTCGAACTTATACTGTAGGTCTTCATCAGGCTGATGTTAACCTTCAATTTCAGTGGTTCTCAAAGTGGCTGCTGTGATCAAGTCCAGGGCTGCCACAGAGAATACTTATCATATTTGGAATTCTTCAATATCATTCTAGTCCACGCGGCGGACACAGCTCCATGTATAACTACAGTACACCAGGCTATTAACATTGTGACGTTATCTTTGTCTTAGTGGTGACAACATGACAACGATGAGTTCACTGTCCAAAGATTTGTCTCAATACAGGCTGTCACTCTGGTTGCGTTTTCATACATGTGCACAATCAAAACATTGATGTGGAGTTTAACTCATTTTGGCCTGACGTCAAAATTAAAAAAATGTCTTCAAAACAGTTTTCAGTTTTCTGAAATACCTATGTTTCTGTATCAGTGGTGCTCAATATTTCATATCAACGACCCCAAAAATTATATGTAATTGGCCTCCGACCCCCATCTGAAAATATGTAGTTCCAGGGACCCCTCAGAAGTTAAAAACGTTCGCTCTGAAAATATATATATTCCAAATTTGCGCCACATTTTCACGATTTAAAAGAAATAGCAGACCTACAAGCTCGTAGCGCGCCACTCGGTGGCGCGCTATGAGCTTGTAGATCTGCTATTTTTCAATAGCTAAAGTATAACATAATGCTTTAAAACACCAAAAGGGGTTACAATTAAAGTCCACATCATTTCACACGCCCCCCAGACAGACAGAAAGATGGAGGGAAGTACAGTAGTTGTATGCCTCCTTAGTGCTTGGTACAATAAACGTTATTTGATTGTCCTTTTTTCTGTCATTTCCATACAGGCGTTTGACACAATGAGTACTATTGGTGACCAGACCACGTCTATTTTCAGAGTGGAAAAGATTACCATTAGGGACAGCGGACGCTGGATCTGTCAGGTCCGCACCCAGGCGGGAGAGGTGGAGAGAGAGTTTACCATCACCGTCAAAGGTAATGTGCATGTTCATACAGTGACCTGTACTGTACTGTACTGTACTGTACTGTACTGTACTGTACTGTACTGTACTGTACTGTACTGTACTGTACTGTACTGTACTGTACTGTACTGTACTGTACTGTACTGGTGGCTCAGCCAGTTTGCACAGAGACAATAACATTATGCCCAGAATCTCTAATCCTCCAGATAGTGGAAAAAGGGTAGTGAACACAATAAAGTACCACAGACGAAAAACAGTCTAAGTCCAAATTTCATTCTGACCCCTCCACGAAAAGGCCTCGTTGTCCTGAACCCTTATCTATCATTTATACATTATGGATCAATAGTGTGGACTTAGACTGTTATTCATCTGTGGCATTCAATTGTAGGTATAGTGGCAGACATGGACAGCCAGGGTATTACAATTTAAACACCATGAGATGTCATGTACTGTCACTGAAGAATAATTTCATATCGTAGTTGGATTGAAAATAGAGTGAAATTGTGGGTCTCACTCTCAAGAGGATACACATGGAACAGTATAGGTCCAATGTACTGATCTCATTGATCTGTACTGAGTCATGTCTATGACTTCAAAATTGAGCAATACTTCCGCCTGATCAGAGCCCCTTTTACTTCCATTATGAATAAAACCACCCGTGTGAACTGAGTGGTGTAAGGTCTTATATAGCCTGTCTGACGTAATGAAATCATGTCTGACGTAATGAAATCACACCCGGGTGAACAGGGTGAACATAGCAACCATGCTCATTTTTTCTGCACTAACAAAGCCAGTTGTAGGAGTGGTTTACACCACTCAAAAAATAAAGTGAAATATATGGTGAGAGCAGGAGTGGTAGCCTGGCTAATAAGCCAGGCTTATTAGCCAGGCTACAGGAGTGGACCTGGTGAGATGTAGGAGGGGCAGGAGTCAACCCACAGAGCCTAGTCCTTCCACGTGCCAGAATCTGGTTCTCCCAGTCCCGGCAGAGTAGTTCCGGAGCAACGGATTGTGTGGCCTTGCTCATTCCCTGATGGACTGATCGAGGGTAGCTACTGGGACGTAAGTCGGGATTTGATCAACCCCGGCTAGGTCGTCGCCCTGAGTGAGGAGTATGATGTTGGTAGACCCGAAACCCCGTTGACCTCAGGGTACATCACTGAGGATACGTCCCAGGTGCATCAATGCAATGTATTCTTCGTTAAATACTAGTTCAGTATGAAACGTCAAGAAAGGGAAAATTACTTCTGTCTTCTGTTCTACTGGCGCCTGACGATATTATGCCAAAATATATGCCAGAATACCAGAACTGGGCATCCTTCACACCGCAGGGAGGACAGTTAAAAAGTGGGAGTAACTCTCCCACCTTTTAACTGTCCTCCCTGCTGTGTGAAGGGGTCAATATTTGAACCTTGTTAAACATTAAGTGGACATCTGTTTTGGGATCTCTTCTCTTCTCTTTATTTATCTCTGTCAACAATCCTCCCTCATTCTCTCTCCTCTTCTCTTTCGCTATATCCCACTCCATCTCTTTGGGACGGCGGTGGCTCAGGGGTAGAGTTTCCAGATGGTGACTGCAAGGTCGCCACCAGTTCGAACCCGGGCTCCCCCAGAGTTAGTGTCGAAGTGTCCTTGAGCAAGACACTGAACCCCAAATTGTTCCTGATGTGCTGGTTGGTACCTTACATGGTTTCTGCCGCCATCGGTGTATGAATGTGTGTGTGAATGGGTGAATGTAATGCACAATCTATGTAAAGCGTGCTATATAAATGCACCATTTACCATTTATCTCTTCCTCTCGCAGAACCCCCCACCCCCCAGTATCCGCCAGTCCTGAATGCTAGCGGACCGTACCACTTGTCTGTCTGGGTCAACGTGGACCAGTTTCTGGGTGACGGACCTTTGAAGTCTGTCAAAGTCTTCTACAAACAAGTCAACACTTCAGTGTGGCACTCTGTTGAAGGTACGGAAACCATACAGTAAAAATTCAATGTGCTTATTTACAGTAACTCCGACAGTGTACGAATGGACCCTTTGTTATTGTGAACACTCCAGATTTCACTGTGCATATCTTAGGTTTTAAAAATTAAGTTAATTTGCTGTCATTGCTATTGTGTAAAAACATTTTCTTGATGTCCAGTACTGCAAACATTTATTCTTTTGCTTTCATTGATTCCACATTTCTGTATTTCTTTGCCTCTCCTGGGGCTGGTTTCGAAGCCTATTTTATTTAACCGTAGCACACTTTATATGGGGTCTATGGGGGCTTCCAGCAGACTACTTAGTAACCACATGTGTGTCTCCTGTATTTGTCTCTCCTGGTTTGGGCTTCAACATCTCTCTCTCAGTGGTTGCTCGGCTGGTTCGATTAGAGAAGCTGCTCCCTAGCAGCCAGTACGTGGTGTTCGTACAGTTGAGTCGGCATGGCAACGGCGGGACCGGCTACCCCGGGCCAGAGGCAGCGTTCAGCACCATGATGCTAGGTGACTTTTACACATACAGTACACACATCCTTGTATGTCTGTCCTGCATGCGCGCACACACACACACACACACACACACACACACACACACACACACACACACACACACACACACACACACACACACACACACACACACACACACACACACACACACACACACACACACACACACACACACACGCTTTTTTGACCAGCCTTCACTGAGTGGTGATTCTCGATCCACACTGTGCGATCAAGTATAAGTCATTTTACACTTGGTTGCATGCTGAAAATAGCAGATCTACAAGCTCACAACGCGTCGACTAAATCAGTCGACTAAATCAACCACAAATTTAGTCGACTAAAATCTCATAACATTTAGTCGACTAAAACTAGACTAACACTAAAACATTCCAGGTGACTAAAAATGTGACTAAAACTAAATGAAAACTATTCAAAAGACCTTGACTAAAACTAAAATCAAAACTTGCTGCCAAAAACAACACTGATGCCTACGCAATTAACCAAAAGTCTCCCTCTTGTCACCATATATCCCACATGGCTGCAGACCTGCCGCTCCCCACGTCTCTCCGTCTGGCTGCGGTGAGCCAGACTTCGCTCCGTCTCTCCTGGGACTCCGTGGGGGTCCAACAGAGCTCCTTTAAGGACCAGTGGAACTACGTGGTCACCTGTCTACAGGTAACGGCTTCACAGAGGATGTGTAGACGGACATCCCAACCCTAGAACACTAAACATGGGGGATTTTCACCCGGGACGATTATATTATTGCAATTTTCATAATGTTGCTGATGTCTGAGTTGTGTGGGTCTTTCAGTACCTTCATGATGCTCAGTGACATCATAATGTTGCTGATGTCTGAGGTGGGCGGGTCTTTCAGTACCTTCATGATGCTCAGTGACATCATAATGTTGCTGATGTCTGAGGTGGGAGGGTCTTTCAGTACCTTCATGATGCTCAGTGACATCATAATGTTGCTGATGTCTGAGGTGGGCGGGTCTTTCAGTACCTTCATGATGCTCAGTGACATCATAATGTTGCTGATGTCTGAGGTGGGCGGGTCTTTCTGTACCTTCATGATGCTCAGTGACATCATAGAAGGTAGGTTTGTTTCCCTGCCCACATCTCTGGTTTTTCCTACAGGCAGGTGTTCGGGTGAATTTCACCCGTGTTTAGTGATAAAATATTTTTTTTTATTTTTCTTCACTGGACCAATCTCACATGTCTTAGGAATGGGTGGACCAAAGGAGAAGTTCCCAACTTAATTTCTCTTTTTTTAGGAATATTTTAAAAATAATATGTACGTTTTTCACCGATTTTGAACCCCCATGATAGGGCCCCCCAATGATTTTTTTTTGTGTGAAAATCATGATGAAATATTAAAGAAGAGTACCTCAAGTTGCCATGTATTTCTGTACTTCAATATATCTTGATGAGAAATATTTTTTTATGGAATATTTTATATTGGGTAAAATATACCCGTGTTTAGTGATGGTGTAACTAAAAGTGTTACAAAGTGTTAATTTAACTCAAAAATTGGATACAAATGGATAAATTAGCACTGATTTTATTGGTTCCACACACGTGTGATTGTTATTGTTTCCACTGTGGAACAACAACACATTTCTATGTTTCTGTTTTTGTCTGTCTTGTCTGCAAATTCATGGATGAATAAATTATTAGTCACTATATTGACTTATGGATGTCGACTAACTGACTTATTTCAGAGTTCGGATCCTAACCGTGTCCACACTGAGCATTTACCGGCTAACTCCACCGGCCTGGAGGTCAACGGCCTGCTGCCCAGACACAGATATGAGTGCAGGGTGAGGACCGTCACCAAAGCTGTCGGTCAAGACAGCCGTCCAGTCACCGCTTGGACACTCAGTAACGGTAATTAGTTTCAGCTGTTTCTCTCCCCCCAGTGGTTTTGTTCAGAGAATAGATGGTAGATACTAGGGGTGTAACGATATAGTAACTGCATTGAAAAATCGATTTTAATTTCATGAATTGAAGTATATTGAATTGAAAACAGCAACATTGATTATGTATCGAATCGTTTTGCTATGCAAATAATCGATTGTATCAATACTACATTTTTGTGTGTGGTATTTAGCAATTTTTAGAAGATAAAAGAAAAAGAGGGGATTAATTACTTAGTTTAAAATAACTCCCCCCTGTCAGGTGTAAAGGAGCAACTTGGACACTCAGGCATGGAGGAAGCATATGAGTTCAAGTCCGTTGCTCTCCCCATGTCCCCCATATATGGGGACTAGGTTGGCGGAGGGTGTGTAGAGCCCAGGATCACATTAAATAATTGACACAGGGGTGAAAAATGGGTTACAAAATTGTGGGATAAAAAAATGAATAAAATAAAATAATGTCAATGTATTTTAAATAGTTACTGTATCGATTTCAAATCATTGAATCGTATCGTATCGTATCACCATAATGAACCAATATCGTCCATGTATCGTATCGTCAACCATGTATCGTGATACGTATCGTATCGCTGTTAAAATGCATCGTTACACCCCTAGTAGATACAGTACAGTAAGCCAGTGGTTCCCAAAGTGGGGTCCGCGGACCCCCAGGGGTCCTTGAGGGAGTTCCGGGGGGTCACCGCAGCTAAATGATAGTTTGGAATCAAATGGACCCTTATTGGACTGTAATCTTTTCAAATGGGGGTCCGTGGGGCTAATTAGTGTCAATTTGGGGGTCCTTGACATGAAACATTGGAACCACATATAGATCTACGGATAGCATCATATAGCCTACAGTATGTACGGTATATACAGTCTACAGTATGTACACATTCATTGGTTATTTTGTTGTTAATAATCGTGTGCAGTCACTTTACAACAACTTACATGATCAGGACTAGAGCAGTGGTTCCCAAAGTGGGGTCCGGGGACCCCAGGGGTCCTTGACGGAGTTCCAGGGGGTCCCCAGCTAAATGATAGTTATAGGAACCAAATGGACCCTTATGGGTCTGTAACTCAGAGAGTGTACGAATGTACACTCATGTACATCTCTCTCAGTTAAATTTACTTTGATTTTACAATATAAATTGGGGGTCAGAGATAGAAATGCCATTAAATGGGGGGTCCGTAGCCTAAATGCATGTAAAACTGGCGGTCCTCGAAATTGAACGAGTTGAGAATCAAACCAAATTATTTTAGGGGGTCCCCAAATTATTTAAAAAAAATATATATATATTAAATTTTATTTTCACGATTTTTCAAAAATAGCAGACCTACAAGCTCGTAGCGCGCCACTCGGTGGCGCACTATGAACTTGTAGATCTGCTATTTTTCTATAGCTAAATTATAACAATGCTTAAAACACCAAAAGGGGTTCCCGCCCAAAATGGTTTAAGGTTATTGTAGCAGTCAATTTATATTGGGGGTCGGGAGGGGGCGGGGCGGGGGTCCCGAGACGTTGCCAAAGCCTTTCCGGGGGTCCCCGGCCAAAAAGGTTGAGAACCCCTGCAGTACAGTACAGTACAGTACAGTACAGTACAGTACAGTACAGTACAGTACAGTACAGTAACTATATAGTAATACATTGTGTGTGTGTGTCTATATGTCTCCAGTGTTGCCTCGCCCTCCCTCGAACATCATGAGCTGTAACATCAGTGACACGTCGTCCATTATTACCTGGATGTTACCTGAGGGACACTCCATTAATAAGGTATATTACTGTGTTTGGGTGTCAGTGTTGTTTTTGGCAGCAAATTTAGATTTTAGTTTTAGTCATAGTCTATCTCTTCAATGCTTTTCATTTAGTTTCAGTCACATTTTAGTCACCTGGAATGTTTTAGTGTTAGTCTAGTTTTAGTCGACTAAATATCACAAGATTTTAGTCGACTAAATCTACAGTTGATTTAGTCGACTAAAATGTATTTTGGTGGGCGTTGATGCCATCGTAATGACTGTTTTTGTCATCTTTGAAGTTTAAAAAATATATATATATATTTTATCCTTTAGATGGATTTAAAAAGCATTTTTTAGAATCGGCCTCAGGTCTAAATGGGGTAATATTGAGTCATATATTTATGTTTGGGTGTTTAGTGTATTCTATGTATTGAGTCATATATTTATGTTTGGGTGTTTAGTGTATTCTATGTATTGAGTCATATATTTATGTTTGGGTGTTTAGTGTATTCTATGTATTGAGTCATATATTTATGTTTGGGTGTTTAGTGTATTCTATGTATTGAGTCATATATTTATGTTTGGGTGTTTAGTGTATTCTATGTATTGAGTCATATATTTATGTTTGGGTGTTTAGTGTATTCTATGTATTGAGTCATATATTTATGTTTGGGTGTGTAGTGTATGATGTATTGATTCATATGTTTGGGTGTGTACTGTATTCATATATTTATGTTTGACTGTGTATGTATTGATCCATGTATATTTATGTTTGAATGTGTATGTATTGATCCATATATATTTATGTTTGAATGTGTATGTATTGACCCATGTATATTTATGTTTGACTGTGTATGTATTGATCCATATATATTTATGTTTGACTGTGTATGTATTGATCCATATATATTTATGTCTGGGTGTGTATGTATTGATCCATAAATATTTATGTCTGGGTGTGTATGTATTGATCCATATATATTTATGTTTGACTGTGTATGTATTGATCCATATATATTTATGTCTGGGTGTGTATGTATTGATCCATAAATATTTATGTCTGGGTGTGTATGTATTGATCCATATATATTTATTTTTGACTGTGTATGTATTGATCCATAAATATTTATGTCTGGGTGTGTACTGTAGGTTCTGATTCGCTTCCAGGACACAGCTGTGCCTGACTTCCGCCAGGTAGCAGAAATCACTGTCCAAGAAGAATACCAGGTAATAATCTCATATTCATCTTTCATATTCATATTCTAAACACTCCATGCTACTTTAATGCCCCCTATACGGCTACGTCTATACATATACAGTATGCGTTATGTTTAGTCTGAGATTTATTGGAGCTTGATTAAATGCAAATATACTTTTTTTATATAGGATATTCTATTTTTCTTTGCAATTGAAACTTTGCAAATTAAATAACAAATTACTAACCAATTACTTGTTTAGCAGATATTAAAAAAAGTAAATAGTCTGTGCTAAATGTAGGTATTAGATTGTGAAAGATTATTAATTTGTAGCTGACAGTGACTGACGAGGTACAGCTTCAGTGTCTTGCTCAAGGTCACGTTGTTAACGTGAATAACATTATCTGCTGCAGCATTTAAACCCGAAAAATGATATTTAGACATTTGAATTAAATTAATTAATTAAATTACTCGAATGAAACCAAATCCATACTAAATTAACTAACCGAACTATTAACTCATTTAGACCTGACGTCAAAATTAAAAAAATGTCTTCTAAATCCTGACAGTTTCTATGTCAGTGGTGTTCAATATTTCATGTCAAGGACCCCCAGAATTATGTGTAATTGGCCGCCGACCCCCATCTGAAAATATGTTGTTGTATGTTGTTCCAAGGACCCCCCAGAAGCTAATATTTGAGTTAAAAACATTCACTCTGAAAGAATATATATTCAATGATTTGTGCCGCATTTTCACGATTTTTCGAAACATAGCAGACCTACATACAAGCTCTAGCAGATCTACAAGCTCATAGCGCGGCACCGAGTGCCGCGCTATGATCTGCTATTTTTCAATAGATAAAGTATAACATAATGCTTAAAACACCAAAAAGAAACTATTGTGTTTCATGTAATCTGATGTGATGTGTAATGTGATCGTGATGTCGCAGCTCCAGTCAGGTCAGCCTGATCAGGTCCATTATCAGCCCAGTCACTTCCAGCTGAGGGGACTGAAGGCTGACACGTCCTACCTGGTGGAGATGTGGAGCGAGAACAACATGGGAGAGAGCGTGGAGAGGCCTCACATCAACATAAAGACGCTCACTACACAGGAGAACAGCCGTAAGATCTGCCCACCCACTCCACCCACCCACTCCATCCGTTTGCCCTTTTAATAATGACTATACCCTGTACGTGCTCTTTTTTTTCTAATGTTGCTTGTTTTCTATGGGTATACGGATGGAAATGTTATCCTGCCACTAAACAACCCAATCCACACACATTTGGGTTTGGGTCAATACTCTTGGGTCTTGACTACATAACTGCAACATGTTTGGGTTCAATTTCCACCTCAGACTTCTATTACATTTTATTTATCCCTATTTTCTGTACTGTCCTTGTTTCTGTACTGTTCTTTCTTTCTCTGCGTGCGTGCGTGCGTGCGTGCGTGCGTGCGTGCGTGCGTGCGTGCGTGCAATACGAAATGATAACAAATCGAAACAATCACAAATTCCACTTATAACATGCACAACAATGAACAATGCAGCTTCCTCTTGATGAGCAAAGAAGATGAAAGTGTTCTGTACATTCATTCACTGTACAGTATGCTGTAGAAGTGTAAGAGTGGCCATACCATGTGACCGTGTGGTCAGCGGTCAGGTCAGTGAGCTCTCTGTGTGTTTCTCCAGGTCTGTCCGGTGCTCTCGCTGGGGAAGGAAACATGTTGGTCTTTGCCATCCTGGGCTCAGCAGGGATGACCTGCGTTACAATCCTGTTGGCGTTCTGCATCGTTCTGCAGCTGAAGAGAGCCACCTTCCAGAGACGAATGGTGCAGGCCTTTCAGAACATAGTGGTGAGTTGGTGTTTAGGCCTGACGTCGAAATAAAAAAAAGTCTTCCGAAAAAATATATATTCAAAGCTTTGTGCCGCATTTTCACGATTTTTCAAAAATAGCAGACCTACAAGCTCGTAGCGCGCCACTCGGTGGCACGCTATGAGCTTGTAGATCTGCTATTTTTCAATAGCTAAAGTATAACATAATGCTTGGTTAAAACACCAAAAGGGGTTCCCGTCCAGAATGGGTACTTACTTCTACTTACTTACTCTTACTTACTCGTACTCATCCCATGGCCTAGAGGGCCGTAGGGGTGTCATGGTGGATGCATCCCATGGCCTATAAACTCTAGGCCATGCTTGGCTTGGCTTGGCTGACAACACAGCTTGGCTGACAACACTGCAGAGCTCAAGAACCTGATGTTGGATAGGAAACTGTGTAGGGCAGCGATCCAGGAATCCCATGTTGGTGTTGGCTAGACCTCACTCTCGCAGAAACTAACTAACTAACTAACTAACTAACTAAATGTTGTAGTAATTGTTTAGAAAATGTTGTAAATTTCACCAGTTTTAAACTAAAGTAAATGTAATTGTTTTAAATGAAATGTACCCTATACAGAGAGATGAACCGGTGGTCCAGTTCAGCTCCAGCACCATGAACCTGCCTAACAAGAAGCCCAACAAAGTCCCGGAGCCCGCCCTGGCCTACCCCACGCTAGAGTGGAGCGACATCAAGTTCCAGGACATTATTGGGGAAGGGAACTTTGGCCAGGTCCTGAAAGCTCGCATTAAGAAGGATGGGCTCAGGATGGACGCGGCTATAAAACGCATGAAAGGTAGACAACAATTAATTAAGTAACGTCAGTTCATAGCTTAGCAGTAAATACATTATAAATGATTGATTGATGATACATAGATTAGGCCTATAGGTTATCAAGGCAAAAAGAACCAATGTCGCTTTAAAGGGAAACTTCACCCTTTTTGCAAAAACATATATGTTAATGACGTTTAGAAGATTTAGAACACTTTCCTGGGGGTCTTTATGTGTGTAATATGTGCTTTTAGATATTTTAGATTTTAGCAGTGAGCCCACTTACTTCCTGGACTACATGTTGTCTCAGGCCCAATCCCAATTGCCTCCCTCAAGCCCTGAGCCCTGAACCCTCATTGACTTTAGTGACGTCAGCTGTGTGCTGAGGGTGAGAGGCTGCAAGGGCTCCAAATTGTTGTGAAAGGACACTTTGAAGATGAGAAGATGAGTCCACCATTCATGACACTCTGCATCACTTAAAAAAAAACTGTCCTCATTCACAGCCATTGCTTTATACATAAGGTGTATGTAAGAAAATCACACCCGTGTGAACTGAGTGGTGTAAGGTTTTATATAGCCTGATCAGCTCTGATCTGACGTAATTAAATCACACCCGGATGTGATTTCACAACTGGCTTTTTTTGTGCAGAAAAAATGACCGTGGTTGCTACGGTCATCCAGGGTGTGATTTAATTACGTCAGAAATTATTTTGAACATAGCAACCATGCTCATTTTTTTCTGCACACAAAAGCCAGTTGTAGGAGTGGTTTACACCACTCAAAAAAAGGTGTAGGCTGAAGCCGAGGCTTTATTATGCCTACCCTATTTGAAGAGTAACTTTCTTACTTACAAAACAAAACTGCATATAGAGCTTTGTTCAACAAAAATAAAATCAACAGCAGATTGTAGCATGAGATAACCAAGAATACAGAAATATGCACGTTTTCATGTCCATCACTAGTTGGCCTATTAATTAATATTACGTCTATTTTCGTATTTAACCCATTTTTGGGCGGGAACCCCTTTTGGTGTTTTAAACATTATGTTATAATTTAGCTATTGAAAAATAGCAGATCTACAAGCTCGTAGCGCGCCACCGAGTGGCGCGCTACGAGCTTGTACTGTAGGTCTGCTATTTTTGAAAAATTGTGAAAATATTTTTTTCAGAAAACTGGAGGATTTAGAAGATTTTTTTTTAATTTCGAGGTCAGGCCTAAATGGGTTAAGATGATCTTTTTATTAGGCCTATTAGTTTTGTAAATACAATTTCCTGTGTGATAGGGGTTGTAATATTATTCATTATAAATTGCATTTCCATATAATCTTCTACTTTGCTCATTAGTCATTTATCATCGTGTCTCCCTTAGAGTACGCTTCTAAGGACGACCACCGGGACTTTGCAGGAGAGCTGGAGGTGCTGTGCAAACTAGGACAACATCCCAACATCATCAACCTGCTGGGGGCCTGCGAGCACAGAGGTGTGTGTGTGTGTGTGTGTGTGCGTGCGGGTGTGTGTGTGTGTGTGTGTGTGTGTGTGTGTGTGTGTGTGTGTGTGTGTGTGTGCGTGTGCGTGTGCGTGTGCGCGCGCGCGTGTGTGCGTGTGCGTGTGCGTGCGCGCGCACAATACTGTTTTCCAATGTTGTTTGTATTGCATTGAGATTAATTTCAATTGTTTTGCCATTTGTTTTCGTTTCCTCCGTTCCTATTCATTTCCGCTCTTCTTTCCTCTATCCTCCTGTCTTCCACACTCTTCTCTGCTTCTCTCACCTCTTCTACCGTCCTTCAACCTCCTCTCTCCTCACCCTCCGCTCTCCATTACTGTTCCTTCTACCATCCTTCAACCTCCTCTCTCCTCACCCTCCACTCTCCATTACTCTATCCTTTCAGGATACCTGTATTTGGCCATAGAATATGCTCCCCATGGTAATTTGCTGGACTTCCTGAGGAAGAGTCGGGTTCTGGAGACCGACCCAGCATTTGCCATCGCCAACAGCACGGCCTCCACACTCACCTCACAGCAGCTCCTTCATTTTGCAGCTGATGTTGCGCGAGGCATGGACTATCTCAGCCAAAAGCAGGTACTGTAGGTGACAGAGATGAAGGGACAGCTTTGCCTTCCAGGAAAACGGAATCTTTGAGGCAAGGGCCCTATCTTGGGCGTCACCTTACCCCTTATCGCTAAACTTATTAACCAAATAAAAAAAATGCCCAGCTTTCCGGGTTTGTGTGCATACAAACATTGGCTTGTGATTGGCTGATCACCGCACAGCGATGATTTGATTGGCTGAGAAAAACTGAGGGCAGAAATGTGAAGACGGAAAAGTGAGGACGCAAATTGTCATTGGCCAAATTGTGATAAGAGAATTCCAGGCAAATGTCCGCTAAATTTTGTCCCCGCCCGTCTCAAGTTTTGCCATTGACGATGAACGGAGAAACGTTCAGAATTCAGAATTCCGCTAAATATGACGTAAATTAAAAAAAAACAGGGGTTTCGCTTTGCTTTCAATCGCACTTGATTTCGATTTGGTGCAGGTGGGAATGCAATCCGCAGCAAATAAAGGAAATGAAGTTAAACACAGTTGGAGACGGAGAAGGGATAATAATTTTACGCAGTGCAAACCGCAAAGATGTACAGAATATTCAGTCCGTCTGTGAGTAAACATGGAGTGTTATCACTGCTGTCACTGTGTGGGGAGGGAGTGGGAACTTTCTTCATGTCGATAAACTTGTAAACGGAGGTCGGATTCATTTTGTGCTGCTGTCTGTGCTGTGCCTCCACATGCCCTGCAAAAGAACAGTGCGTGCGCACACACACACACGCACACACGTTACCCTAATCTTACGTCCTAACTATTACTCAAAGTATTATTTTAACACCATAGATTTCACTGTGTCGTTTATGAATGGAACACATTGATGAAGTTCCCTGCTGCGTTTCCAATTGCTGCGGATGACAGCGCATTGTGAAGGCAAACCGCAGCAAATTAAATATGCAAGCATCCCAACTTCTCTGCCCATTCGCATCGAGTCTACCGAAGTATTAGGTGTGAATGCGACCTAAGTACATTGCTAAAGACTATAAGATGTATGTGGGTTTCATGACAACTCTCCTTTCCTTTCTTTCTCTCCTTTCAGTTCATCCACAGAGACCTGGCAGCAAGGAATATCCTTGTAGGTGAAAACTACGTTGCCAAAATAGCTGACTTTGGTCTTTCCAGGGGGCAAGAAGTCTATGTCAAGAAAACAATGGTATACATATCATCAATTCTTTATATTCAGGTTTTGGTGCCTTACACTGATCATTCATTCCTGTAGCCGATTCAACAGTGTGATGTTGTTCTCTCAGGGTCGTCTGCCTGTTCGATGGATGGCCATTGAGTCTCTCAACTACAGTGTCTACACCACCAACAGCGACGTGTGAGTATCTTATCACACAAGATCAACAACCCATTTAGGCCTGACGTCGAAATAAAAAAACGTTCGCTCTGAAAGAATATATATATATATATATATTGTGCCGCATTTTTATGATTTTTCAAAAATAGCAGATCTACAAGCTTGCCTTCTCTGTCTTTTCTCTCAGGTGGTCTTATGGAGTTCTGCTTTGGGAGATCGTCAGCTTAGGTTTGAATCAATTTTTTGTTTTAAATCCGTCTGTCATGCATTTGTAAATATTTTTGCTATAATCAACATTATGTGGATTTTTTTGCAAAACTCATTTTTGGAACAAAATGCCTCAAATCCAAGGCGTAAGAAGAAATGGCACCCTTTTCACATTGGCCTATTATAGCGCCGCCAGGAGGCCACAACCTGACCTGCCCTGGTCAGCCCCGAGGGGCACTTTTATCTAGTTGTCTTTTGATTATCTCAGGCAAGTTATATGGAAAGGTCAATGCATTCAAAGCAATTACATCAAATGCAATATACAAAAGAACAATGTAACAAAATACGAATGAAAGTATAGCGCCTCCAAAAGTAGAGATAAGAAAGATGAGCCTCATTATAATAGTGCTTTGTGCAGCTCAACAAATAAACTGTTCACACATGATATTGTGTCTTGTGTCACTGCCCTCTGCAGGAGGAACCCCGTACTGCGGCATGACCTGTGCAGAGCTGTATGAGAAACTGCCACAGCACTACAGATTGGAGAAACCTCTCAACTGTGACGATGAAGTGTGAGTACAATTAAAACCCATTTTGACCTGAGATCAGATTCTAAAAATGTCTTCTACATCCTGACAGTTTTCTGTAAAAGCTATGTTTCTATGTCAGTGGTTCTTCGATTTTTCAAAAATAGCAGATCTACAAGCTCGTAGCGCGCCACTCGGTGGCGCGCTATGAGCTTGTAGATCTGCTATTTTTCAATAGCTAAAGCATAACATAATGCTAACACCAAAAGGGGTTCCCGCCCAAAATGGGTTAAGAAAAAAAAGAGTCAAAAGAATGACACGTCTACAAAATGTTACAAATCAACAAATGTAGAAAATCGTCAACTTTACTAAATTTGAGGTCATATAGTAAATTAGGTTTATTTGTTATAATAAAGATGAATTCATGTAATATTTATTTAAGAACAACCCCTGGGGGTCCCTGGACGCCACTAAACTATTATCCTATCATCAGATATGACCTGATGCGGCAGTGTTGGAGGGAGAAGCCTTACGAGAGACCGTCCTTCTCCCAAACCCTCATCTGCCTCAACAGAATGCTGGAGGAGAGGAAGGTACTGTATCCATCCATACTGTCTTCCTGTCTACACTACAGTACATGTGCATCTGGATGCATCTGTCTATGTCTAAACATTTAATTTAACCCATTTTGACCTGAGATCAGATTCTAAAAATGTCTTCTACATCCTGACAGTTTTCTGAAAAAGCTATGTTTCTATGTCGTTCTTCGATTTTTCAAAAATAGCAGACCTACAAGCTCGTAGCGCGCCACACGGTGGCGCGCTATGAGCTTGTAGATCTGCTATTTTTCAATAGCTAAATTATAACACAATGTTTAAAACACCAAAAGGGGTTCCCGCCCAAAATGGGTAGACTAAATCCTTATAATCAAGTTGAAGAAAAAAAGTTAATTACACCTAGCAGGAATAAGAAGATACACAATAGCCAATGCAGGAAGAGAAAAGTGTAAAACATGTGTGGCATTCCTCAGATCAGCTGAAAATGGAAGTGACTTGAATTTTTTTCAGATAAAGATTCCAGATTATTAACATTTAACTCATATACAAATTAATCAGAAATACTTTACAGTGCTAAAGAAGACATTGTATTAATAATGCTGCTATTCCCTGAGGTGCATTTGTCAATCACCTGTCACCTGCCATAACGCATTAGTGGGAAGCATCACAGGTGCATGATCGGGTGATGTGCTATTTTCACTAAATGTTTACAGTATGCTCAGAATAGCTGATGCTAGGGTTGCCCATGTGGTTAAAGAGAGAGGAAGGTTCCAAGATGTTTAAAAAAAAATCTGTCTGAAGCTTGGGAGAGTCTTAGGCCTGACTCACACCTTTCGATCTAGCATACAACATTGATGCATGCTAGATGTAAAGAAAGGGTTTGTTTACATCTTGCCCCAATGCATTTCCAATGGCAGTCACATGGTTTGACACAACATTTGTGTTGTACGGCTTCCGGCTGTGTTTCGACTGCCCCCCACCCCCTCATACAACACAAATGTTGTGTCAAACCAAGTGACTCCAATTGGAAATGCATTGTGAGCTTGCATCAGTCAATAAGTCTCATGCATCAGCTATACATCAATCTGTTGTGAAGGTGTGAGTCAGGCCTTAGGAGTTCTGCTTTAGACTGCAACATGCTTGAAAACAACGAGAAAGGCTGGCAAGTGTGTATGCTAGCTGATCTACAATAAAAACGTTCTCTATGGTACATATTACTTTCAGAACTTCTGACTATTAAAGAACTATCCATAAACTCTGCTGTGATTTATGTTGTCATCTTCCAGACATATGTCAACACAACCCTTTATGAGAAGTTTACGTACGCTGGGATCGACTGCTCTGCTGAGGAGGCTGGATAATGTTGAATCAGCATCACGTTTTGCTGATTGCTGTTTCACACAATGTAACAAATAAATACTGTATGTATGGACCTCATTTAAAAAAAGATTTTAAATCTTAAAAACAAGACTATCGAGCTTACTTATAATGGAATTGAATGGCACTGTGATTGTACCTATTTTTCCAGACATTAATTTCTTCTCCTGATTCAGTCTCATAAATCAGTGTAAACAGCATGAATAATGTTCATTACAGACTGACAGGTGACCAATGTTCAAGCTTGTTGGATCCCTAAAAGGCAACTTCTACAATTTTGAACTTAAATCACTTTGTGTGCACAGTACTTTGCAGGGCCAAAGCACAAACACATATCTAGATGTCACGAGTAGGCTACAGACGTACATGCTTAGCCTTCCGTATTTACGCGTTCAGGGAAAATCAAAGAAGACAGGGTATATTTTCCCACATTATACTGATGGATTATGATCTTCACACCAGAGCAAATATAAATATTGCCATGACAGTAGAATACAGACAGACCATCAAATCCAGCAGTAAAGAAAACGATTGACACATTACATGTCACTGTCAGTATCCTGTATTTAATCTCATATTCAGGTTTCTAATCTGGATATGATGGGTTTACCCTGCTGCTGTAAATATTCACACGCACCGAATCTTATTTGAAATACATTTGAGCGTGTGAATAATATCATAATACCAATGTGCATGTAAACACACTTAACATGCTAGAATGATAGGCCTATGTGTTGTTATTGTGCTGTACGTATTGGAGTTAAAGGGATGACGTCAACCCAGACATTAACCTCCGCCATGTGTTCCCTTGGCAGACGTCCAATGCAGGGTTTGAATATTATTAAACACAGACTTTGTTTTCTCAATGAATCGTAATAACTTTACGAGGAAAAACATTGGAAATCTGGTGAATGATACAGTATGAACTATGAAGTGAACTCATAACCCTCTTCTGGATTTTAGGACCACACATTTTAATGTAGGCTATACCACTCTATTAACTTCAAAGATGTGTTTGTTTTAGTTTGTAAGACTAGTATGATTATAACCTGTTGTTTTATCCTAGCTACATTAATCCTTTAATAGTAGCAGCTAGGTCTACTGTGAATGTCTCTAAAAGTTTATCTTGCCAATACACAATGTTGTGTACCTGCCCCTGAATAAAACTGTAATCTAAAAAAGATCTGACAATTGTTTCATTTGTTTCATTTTGGGCTGTGTATGTACGAAAAAAAGGCAACACATTCTTATGCCCAAATCCAAATTGAGCATGCCCTCCCAGTCAAGAAGCAGAAGCTCCGCCCCCCCCGCTATTCATTTCAATGGAAATTGCTCAATGGCTTTTTGAAAGACCCAGAAGACTGACATATATCCGGCCTAAGTTTTTAAGTTTTGGACCAGTCTGGGAACCCATTGGCAAAACAAAGGAAAAACAGTCAACAGACGGTCTCAAGAGACTAGTTTTGGACAGATAAGGTTTCTGGATATATACAGTACATTTGTTTTAAACTTTAGGAAATATGACCATTAAGGAAGTAAAATCAAAGCAAAGTAGTAGCCTATGCAGGATCTTTATACCGGCATTTCATTTTAAACAAAAAATACAATGGTGGACCTCTGGGTCCACATGGGAACAGCGTGGCTCTAGTGTGGACCACATGTGGCCAGCATTTGTCATTGGTCATTTATGACTAAGAAAGGAGAGGGCGCACAGCTCGTAGTCACGATGCCATCACATTTGTATTTTTCCAACGTTTCGGCAACAAGTTGCCTTCTTCAGGGAATGAAAAATGTGATGGCATCGTGACTACGAGCTGTGCGGCCTCTCTCCTTTCTCAGTCATAGTTTTATCTCCTGCGGTCAGAACCTCCCTACTACTGGTGTGCGCTCCTATACCTTCCTGTTTGTCATTGGTTATTTGACATATTACGTATCTATGACGTATCTATGTCATATGACTCCAAATAAGTCTCAGTCAGATCGGAGTCCCTTTGGCGGATGTACTTCTGTGTTTACTGGCACTATGCACACAACCTTTGGTTCTGATCGGTCCAGTGACGTGCTAGATTAGCTCTGGACACACAGACATGTAAAATGTGTAAATTTGAAATGAATCAATATGGAGCAAAATACATGGCCTATTTCTCACATAAATGTTTTCAGAAACTATTCATGTTTTTTTGAGTGGTGCAAACCACTCCAACAACCAGCTTTGTCTGTATGTTTTGTGTACCTGTATACCTACGTGTCCGTGCAAAGGTGAGCATGGTTACTATGGTTAGTGTGTGACGTCACTGACATAGCTGATCAGACTATATAAGACCTTGCACCACTCAGTTCACACAGGTGTGATTTTTTTTATTTTTTTTACAATGTGGAATATAGATCACTTCCCACAAGCTGCCATTAATCTACGTCACATCCACGTCACTTCCTCAGAACTATGTTAGCAATACTCACAAAGCTGACCTGACACACATACCAACGACGCTCCCAGTGTTAACAGGGTTAGTGCTTTCACCATGTCAGTGCAATTGAACCTCGAGCAAGCACCCAAGTTTGAATCTAACTCCCGTCGTGTCTCCCCTCTCTGCCTTCGTCTGAAGTGAGGGCCGCAGCGAGGGCAGTATTTATATCAGCAGTTGTTATTTACTGCCCTAAACAAACATCCATAGACTTGGTTGAGCTATGACGTCATTTCGGAAAGCCATGCATTGGAGGGGCTATAGCGGCCCTCAAAACGCATTAAAAAATACAAATACAAAATACCAAAAAAGAAAACTAGAAAAGTGTGAAACTTGGAATGAAGGTTTTTCTTGGCTTTAACTGGGAGTGTGAGCTCAAGGCGGTGCATGTGTTTGGTCCGATGTACTGTGATTCCCTGATGAAGGCTTAACCGCCGAAACGGTGGATTGATCTGCTGTGTGCGTCCTAATACAATATTGTCACTTTGGCTATAGCGTGTGCGGCCACTTTTTTTGTTTTTTCCAAGATTCCCTCTCAAGTTCTCTCCCGTGGACCGGCACTGCCACAAGGACTTTGGTGTGCGTATATGCATCTTTGTGAACAGTGGTCCGATGTACCAACAACAGTCCTACATTCATGAGTCCGATGACAACCCTACCCAAAACCTAACCTCACAGGAAGCCACAGGTTAGTTTTAACCTGCCACGGGTTAGTTGTAACCTTCCATGCATGTCGGGAGCCACAGGTTAGTTTTAACCTGCCACAGGTTTGTTTTAACCCACAGCACGGGTTAGTTGTAACAACAAAAAACAGGCAAAAATCTTCCAGCTGTTCAGAGATTTAAAAATCACACTCATATGAAGTTGGGGGACACGCACAATATGTGATGTCACAGGGGGGCACGCACAATGTGTGATGTCACAGGGGGGCATGCACAATACATCATAGTAAAAGGTCCATAGACTTGGCTGCCAATGATGTAACAGGAACTACCAAAGCAAGGCGTTGAAGGGGCTTGCGCCCCTCAAAAAAAGAGAGTTGTTGCAGATCAAGGTAAGAGGGTGGACTCTTACCTTGGACATCTTCTAGCTGCTATAACCAGAAGAGATTGGCCTCTGTTTGGTCAGGGGGGTTCCTTTTTTGGCTTTTCTTGACTTATTTGGCTCAACCTCCCCTTTCTCTCTGTGCCCTGGGTCCCTCTGTGTCCTTCTACACTCCCTTCTCTCTGCCCTAGGTCCCTCTCTGTGCCCTAACCCTAACCTCTACACTCACCTTAATGAAAGTATCACCAAAAAAAAAAGTATCTTAAAAGATTGTGGAATAATATACTGGCCTCCACTCAGACACAAGAACAAGATGGAGGGTGCGTTCCTCCTGGATGTTGTAGTCATGAGTCAGGATGCAGCTATCTTCCAGCTGCTTACCACCGAAGATCAGGTTCTGCCGGTCAAAGTAACAAGACAGATTTTTTTTTCTTTCACAGAAATTCACATATTTTTGCATATGGATTTCCAAATTGGGGGCAGGGGATTGATTACCTTCTTTGTCATGGATCTGAGCCTGGACATTCTCAATGGTGCAGACGGGTGTCGCTCCCAATTTGAATCCGCCCCTCTAGACCAGAAATCACACCGACTGGGGCTAAAGCTCCATGCAGTCCAGGGTGATACAGGTCCTGCCTGGGAGGATCCTCACCAAAAAAAAAAATCTAAAGTGGTATTAAAGTTGTAAGATGTTGTATACAGTACCACTGTAAAGGATCCAATATCCTCACGGCGGGGGGCGGCTTAGAATTCATCGTCTTCTGGAAGCGCTACTTCCGACGCAGCTTGGATCTCGCGCTCATACTGCGCCACGAGAGACGGGTCCATCTGGACCTCCGGGGGAGCAAGAGCAGGCATCGCCACGAAATCGAGGTTAGGGTCGCCAATCAACTTCTTTGCCAGCCACAGGAATGGCTTCTCAAAATTGTAGTTACTTTTGGCAGAGATGTCATAGTACTGCAGGTTCTTCTTGCGATGAAAGACTACACTCTTGGCTTTGACTTTCCTGTCTTTGATGTCCACTTTGTTGCCACAGAGAACTATGGGTATGTTCTCGCAAACACGTACCAGGTCACGGTGCCAGTTGGGGACGTTGATGTAGGTGACTCGTGATGTGACATCAAACATGATGACAGCACACTGTGCATTGATGTAGTACCCATCTCTGAGTCCTCCAAATTTCTCCTGTCCAGCCGTGTCCCACACGTTGAAGGTGATGGCTCCTCTGTTTGTGTGGAAAGTCAGCGGGTGCACCTCCACTCCAAGGGTGGCCACATATTTCTTCTCAAACTCTCCTGTCAAGTGTCTCTTGACGAAAGTTGTCTTTCCTGTACCACCGTCTCCCACCAACACAAGTTTAAACTGCACACTTTGCTCATCCTTCACCATTGATGCCATTGTTATCAGGGAAATTGTTATTGCAGGGAAAGACATGAACTCTCTTTTATGTTGTGACATACATCACAGTTGGTTACAACATCACTTTGGATTGGCCGAATGTCCCCAAATATAGAATCGTTGAATTCGGAAGCACACCTCTGTTGACCATCAGCAACCGTAGACTAGTTTTCATGTTCTGTGCATTCAAATCATCATCTATCTATAGTTTGTTGGTTTAAAATAAATCTAACTCAGAGTGAACATAATATGATAATTAAGTTGATGTGTCGAGATATCACAGATGTACCTTGGACATGATGATAGCAACTGTGTATTATTTTACATTTACCATGAACCTGCCTTGTGACATCATGCCTCCATATATGGTCACGCCTTGTGACATCACGCCTCCATATATGGTCACGCCCTGTGACATGTCACGCCACCATATATGGTGATCTTCATATATGAAGATCACGACACTGACCTCATCTATAACCATATAAGACTGATCATCACCTAGATCTGAATATATGGAGCCGGCCAGCAACTCCACATCTGACCTCAAACCCTAGCTAGATCTCCATATATGGAGCTGACCGGTTCTGACATTCCATATGATGATCCGTCCCCACCCGTCCTTCCTGTTCTGCTGACAGTCCATATGTTGATCTGACCTCATCAAACCCTGTACACTCAAGACACGCTCCATATATGGCCAGTACAGAATTAATTCCATATGTTGACCTGACTCCCCATGCCAAAGCGCCAGTGCTCGCCCTGCATTTTTGTCGTCTGCCGTCACCCAGGCGGATGCGTGCACGCGATCTTGCCCTCAGGGCGTCTTACTAGTGTATTAGGCTACAGGAGGAAGACGTGCATTCTGAACAGCACAGTCCTTAAAACACCAAAAGGGATTCCCGTCCTGAATGGGTTTTAAGATATGAAACATATCTTAAAGGAAACACGAGGGCCCTTAGTCTTGTTTATTTATTTACATTAAAAAACGAACTAAACTGAGATACAGATAATAAAAGACAAATTTGCACTAAAAGTCGATTTATACTTTGCGCGACAGCAGTTGAAGGTCATATCACTGTCTCATGACATTCTGAGTTTTGAGCATTCAAACATTCCGCAAGTCGTTGATAGCCTCACCACAACATTTAAAGACGGAGGTGAATGTGGTCTTTGTCCTCAGATGATACAACATCAGATGATACAACATTTTATGAAGGCATTTTGTGACTGTACACAACATCCTCTACCAATGTCCTCTGTGACACATTTTTGTCGTTTGAATTGACCTTAAAGCCAAGGCACAATGAAGCAATACAATCAATTAGATCAGAGTGAGAATAAGTTCACTGTAAAATTCTCACATTTGAAAAATACGAGAGTGTACCGTACAAATGTAACTGAATGGGTTAGGGTACACTCGGAAGTAAATTAGCACGGTTTTACTGTGTGTGGGCACACTGGGCAGGTATAGGGTTTCAACTTTCAATGTACTGCTGAAGACAACTGAACCTTGCTGTTAATTGTAGTGTGGTAATCTGGTACCAATCCATTACAAGATTATTTCAAACACCTGGCCACCTTGTTCTGGTCTGTGTTCTATAAAGATCTTCTCTCCAGCGTGATCCAGATTCCATTCTCAGGGCGCAGGATGAGGTCTCCCAGTAGTCTTAGCTCATCATGACTCTGAGTGGCTCGCACGTTAAACCGACGTAGCAGCCACACCAACACCACCTTCTCTTCCATCATGGCAAACCGCTGGCCTGGAGACAAACGCACGCACGCACGCACGCACGCACGCACGCACGCACGCACGCACGCACGCACGCACGCACGCACGCACGCACGCACGCACGCACGCACGCACGCACGCACGCACGCACGCACGCACGCACGCACGCACGCACAAATACATGACACGTGCGTCATTTTGGGTCTGTGAAAGGTTTTGCTTTACGCTCAAGTGTAAAGAGTCTAAAGACCCTGAACAGTCATATTTCTTCTGGACAGTTGGACAGTTTTATGATGTCACAAATATATGGGCCAATGGTAAGTTAAATTGGCCTATACCCATATCATTTCATCCACTTATTTACCTGTGATGTGACAATAAAGAAGTTGATGTTTTTTGTTGTTTTTTTAATGTTCGCCTACATGCCCAGTATAGGGACGGCAGAGTTGATGTGGACAAAGAGAAGTTTGAGTTTAAATGCTGTACCTATACAGTTCCTGGGTCCAGCAGAGAAGGGCACGTAGGCGTAAGGGTGGCGTACTGCGTTGCTTTGAAAGCGTTCTGGTCGAAACTCATCAGGTTCTGGGAAATGCCGCGGGTCACGGTGGAGTGCGTACGGGACCACCAGCACATTGACACCACTGGGCACAGCGAAGCCATCTACAGTAGAAAGCAGTGGTGGAAAAAGTACTCAATTGTTTTACTCATAAGTAAAAGTGCCAATTCTGCAATTTAGAACTACTTCGTTACAAGTAAAAGTACGGAAAATGTACTTGAGTAAAAGTACAAAAGTATCGGCATCAAAATGTACTTAAAGTACTAAAAGTAAAAGTATTTATATTGCAGAATGTCCCATTTCACAAGTTCAAAATGTGTACAAAATCTATTGAAAATAGCCAATCAGTAGATCAGCTATTTTAGTTTTTCTGCGGCATCAATATACAGTACGTACTCTCTTCTACAAATTAAAATCCAGAGTGTTGTGGACCACCAAGGATTACTTTTTACACTGTATACATTCACGCTCCATGATGTATTTCTGTGTACTGTACATACGGGCTGTGTGCTGTCACCTACTGATGAGGCAGGGTTCTGCCACGGTTCGGGCAAAGAGGGGCACAGGAGGGAATAGTCGCAGCGTTTCTTTGATGACACAGTCCAGATACTCCAACCTCCGCAGGTCGTCCATGCTCACTGGACGCTCAGACTCACCTGGCAGACACAGAGCAAGTATGCATGTGAAGGGTAAATGGTTCGTTTATATAGCAGGTTCTGTAATGGGAAAATTACATTTGGTGCATTTATATAGTGCCTTTATCCAAGGCCTTCACCCATTCACACTTACATTCATACACCGATTGCGGTGGAAGCCATGCAAGGTACCAACCAGCACATCGGGAGCAATTTGGGGTTCAGTGTCTTGCCCAAGAACACTTCGACAGCCCAGGCGGTGGCGTAACCGTCTGGGCACCCGACTGGTAATCCAGTCGCAGTGTGCCGCGGGTTCGACTCCCGAGCCCGACACGGCCTTTACTGCATGTCTTCCCCCATCTCTCTCCCGTTTCCTGTCAGCCTACTGTCTGTCCCTTCAAAAACCAATAAAAGGCGTAAGCCGCAAAAAAAATATCTAAAAAAAAAAAAAGAACACTTCGACATGTAGACAAGAGGAGCCGGGATTCGAACCGCCGACCCACGGATCATTACATAGATAGATGACCTGCTCTACCTCCTGAGCCACATGTGAAATGCATGGAGGCGTCGTTCTTGTCTTGAGTAAGTGATCCAAGACTCACTCCCATACAGCAGGATACTGATGCGTGTGTGTGTGTGTGTGTGTGTGTGTGTGTGTGTGCGTGTGTGTGTGTGTGTGTGTGTGTGTGCGCACACACGTGTGTACTGTGAATGAGATACCTAGGACATCAAGTATTTCCTCTTGTACTCGTGTCTGGACATCAGGATGAGAGCCCAACAAGTGCAGCGCCCAGTTCAGTGATGCTGCAGTGGTGTCATGACCCTGAGCACACGCACGCACGCACGCACGCACGCACGCACGCACGCACGCACGCACGCACGCACGCACGCACGCACGCACGCACGCACGCACGCACGCACGCACGCACGCACGCACGCACGCACGCACACACACACACACACACACACACACACACACACACACACACACACACACACACACACACACACACACACACACACACACACACACACACACATTATGTACAACAAGCTATGACTAAATGGTTGTGTGCGTCTTCCATCCCAATCATTACATTACATTCATGTTCTCATTTGTTTAACATTTTCTTGAAAAGTGAAACCGGGTGTAAATAAATATGGATTAACATTAGGGTTCAAATATTTACCAGACCTCAAACATGAAAGTGTCAACTTCTTCCTGTATGTCGGTGTGACTCAGCAAATTCCCATTTTCATCCCGAGTCTGAAGCAGCAAATCCAGGAATGCTTGTCTGCGATTGGTCCCTTGTCCTGTCTGGCTATTTGGTAAGCTGGTCTTTTCAACCATGCGTTCGTCGATCACCTGTAATTGTTGCAAGAATGCATAATTTCTTAAATTATCTATACTAGAGCGGTGCCCGGCTGTAGAGCACCGAGTCGGTAACGATGGAAGTTGGAGATCCACGCCCCACCCGGCTATGCAATACCCGTTGTACCCGTGTCAGAGTACCCGCTCCACCCATCTGTAAGTGTCCCTTTTATGCCCATATATGGAGATGTCTGTATCTGTCTCTCTGTCCCTTTATTCCTATATATGGAGTTCTGTGTCAGGCATGCCCAAATATGAAGTGTTGTGATGTCAGAACAGGCCAGCTCCATGGGATATACTGTAGGGGTGATCAGGTCCAGAGCCCGGGCAGAGGCTTTTGTGCTGGTTCTGGACAACGGTGTAACCGACGGACTCGACACCGGGCACTGCACTCCCTGTGGGGCTGTGGAACACGTTAGTCGAATTTGAAGTCGGTGGGGTGAACGGTTCTCGGGTTACGTGGATTGCAGACGTACGCACATACGTACTATGTACGTACTGTAGGTACACACAGAGACTTGGTGCATTTTAGAGCGGTACCAAGTTGGAAATGAATGCTATTGTGTCCCTTTTAGACCCATATATGGAGTTTCTTGGCATGCCCAAATATGGAGTCTATGCAGATGTCAGAACAGGCCAGCTCCATATATGGAGCCTGCCTGGGCAGGGGCCTTGTCCAGAGCCCGGACAGAGGCCTTTTGTGCTGGTTCTGGATATCCCTGGGTCCGACCGACTCGACACCGGGCACTGTACTCCATGTGGGGATGTGGAACGCGTGAGTCGAATTTGAAGTCGGTGGGGCGAACGGTTCTCGAGTTATGTGGATTACAGACGTACACACAGAGACTTGGTGCATTTATAGATAGATAGATCTTGCTGTGTAATCACAATAAATAGTGTTTTTTTTTAGCACTGTTATTTTTATATACATGAAAATAGATTAAATTAAATTACATGTTGCGCAAACAACCCATTTGTAGAGATAGGGGAGGAAGGTAGTACCGCTTTAGTGAAAGAGTGAAGGATATGTAATCGTTTGCTGTGTTCCTTCCCCTCGCCCAGGAGTTGGTAAATGATGTCTGGCCAAAACCAAGGAGCTCTCTGACGACGGGTGATGAGATCGCTCATTCTGTAAAAACAAACAAACTTAGTGGGCTACCTTTTTTCTGTTCTATTTTTCTGTATGCTGCATATAGATTCAGAAAAAATAGATAACATAACCTACTGTAAATATTAATTCAGAAAAGTGTATAGGACGTGTGTGTGTGTGTGTGTGTGTGTGTGTGTGTGTGTGTGTGTGTGTGTGTGTGTGTGTGTGTGTGTGTGTGTGTGTGTGTGTGTGTGTGTGTGTGTGTGTGTGCATAGCCTACTGCAAAGTCACGTACTTATACACACTGCGTACGTACTCCGAGTCGCTGTTACTTTGAGCATATATTTTCTTACCCATGGCCGTCTCTGAAAAAGAAAAGGAAAGAAACATAGACAGACACAAACACGCAGCCACATTTGCAGATACAGCATAGCCTATACTAACTGTACATACAAAAGCACTTGGCCATACGTTTACGCTCAGTTCTATGCAAAAAGTGGAAAAAGTACCCACATTTTTCACTTAAGTAAAAGTATCAATACTGCAATGTTGAAATACTCTGTTACAAGTAAAAGCCCGGAAATGTACTGGTGTAGAAGTACGAAGGTATTGGTATCAAAATGTACTTTAAGTAAAAGGGGACATCCTGCATGATGAGTACTTTTTACTTTTGGTATATTATACCAAAAGTAAAAAGTACTCATCATGCAGGATGTCCCCTTTTACATGTTTTCAAATGCATAAAAATCGCATCGCAACGCACTGTGAGCTTGTAGATCTGGGGCTATATCTTGCGCCACCCCTTATCCCTAAACTTATTTTGCCATTTTTTACTATTTTAAAAAACTTTTAAAACTGTTCAAATAGCTGATCTACAAGCTCACAACGTGTAGACGTCGGCTAGTTGAACTATTTTAAAATGATTTGTAAAAAATGGCAAATACGTTTAGGGATAAGATGGAGCCCCTGCTATTTCCAAATGGCAGAAATGTTTTTGGGCTGAAGTAGTTTAATGTACCGGACTAATAATAATCAAAATCTACAAAGTAACTAGTAAAGTTTTCAAATAATTGCCTCTGAGATGTAGTGGAGTAGAAGTAAGTACTGAAAATAACAAATACTTCAGTAAAGTAAAAAAGAAAAAGAAAAAAAATACGTTAAGGTAAGAACAAAAATACGAGCTTGTAGGTCTGCTATTTTTGAAAAATCGTGAAAATATTTATTTCAGAAAACTGGAGGATTTAGAAGATTTTTTTTAATTTTGAGGTCAGGCCTAAATGGGTTTAACTGATCTCACCACAGATGATGTCCAGAGCGCACAGGGTGATGTATCTATAGCAGTTGAAGGGGGCTCCATCTGCATGAGCTTCCAGTCGGCCAGCCAGAACCTGGGCCTGCTCCTGCATCACTTCCAGGAAAGTCTCCAGAATGGAGAAGTGGAAGGTCGGAGTCAGCAACCGCCTACGTTCACGCCACTTGTCCCCGCCACTACACAGGAGTATACATGTAAACAGACACATACACATCACGTATACAAACACAAAAATGCTTGCATACAGACGCACACGCACGCACGCACGCACGCATGCACACACACTGACAGCAGGAATTTCTCTTCTCAAGTTATGATCTACTGTAAATGGTTATGGCATGGTCTAGTTTCTGACTTACTGTATAGTTTCTGACATAGGCCTACAGTATACTGTATAGCACTCTTACTACAATATAGTTAACTACTGATTATACCAGTCATTAGTTCAACTTTATTTTATTATGTTTTGTAATATAGACCGTCTGGTAGTTCAATCAAAACATAAAGCATATATACCAGCCATTAGGCTCACTATCACTAGATCATTTACACTTTTATTTAGGTTTGAAATACGGTAGGTAGAGGTGGTAATGTGAGTGAACATACATTAGTAGCCAACAGTGGGGAAAGCACTTTAGAAAATAAAGGTGCTGTAAACGCAGCCCACTTAATATTTAAAGTTTAAATCCAGGTCTACAGAAACTCTCACTGAAAAAGTGTTTGACCTGGTGAGTAAGCCAGTGCCCAGCCAGGGATGAAGGAAACGGTACATGTAAGCCTTGTCGATATGCTTGGATGTGCTCAGCACCGCCTGTGAGCAAGAAAGAAGGAGGGGGGGGGGGGGTCCAAGATTGTGAAAAGAGAGAACCGACATGCACATCCCCAACCCAAGTTTGGGCCAGTGTTGTTTTCGTCGACTAAAACTAAGACGAAAAATGTTCGTCGACTACCTTTTTTCACCGCAGAAAACTAAATGGAAACTAAATGAAAACTAAGCTATGATGACTAAAACTAAGTATACTATACTATACTATACTAAATATACTGATGATTTCGTCAACAAATAAAAAATGGACTAAAATGTTAGGTCATTTTACAATTCGTTGCATGCTGAAAATAGCAGATCTACAAGCCCACAACACGTCGCAGTGCGACGCGTTGTGGGCTGTGAGCTTGTAGATCGCCTATTTTCAGCAAGTGTAAAAACACTTGCTGACGGCATCAAGGCCCGCCAAAATACATTTTAGTCGACTAAAACTGTAGATTTAGTCGACTAAAATCTTGTGGTATTTAGTCAACTAAAACTAGACTAACATGCACTAAAACATTCCAGGTGACTAAAACTAAATGAAAACTATTCAAGGGACTATGACTAAAACAAAAATCTAAATGATTGAACACTGATGCTGAGCGACGAACAGTATAAAGAAGAATAAATAAGCGCACACTGTGGGCTCCAAATGCGACATGGTGGTTTATCGCACCAAAGAAACCTGTGGCGTTTCGTGCACAAAGCTCTCCCTCAGACTAAAAGTTTGTTTTAGTCTGCTTTAGTCAAACTAAAACTAAAAAGTTTGTTTTAGTCTGAGGAAGATCAAGCTTTGTTGTGCTCAAAACACCGTGATTTTTGAAGCAATAATAAAGCATCTGGTCGCATTGGAGCCCTCAGTGTGCGAGGGTTCAATATTGTCCTCTTATAAATTAAATTTGTCATATCTAATAATTACCTCCACGGTCTCGGCATGGTACACGATGAGGATAGGTAGAGGTCCGAGCCACATTTTAAACAGAGGCTGGCTTCTCAGTTCCTCTGTGCCCTCCATAAGCTGCTTAAAGAAATCTACAACACAGACACGAGGGCATATTATTCACCTTCATCCAACAAATGTACTGAACTTCCTTCTATTCTTAATGTGGTTGAGGGTTGAAACACTCTAAGTTGGAGTCAGGTTGGAGACCACCTGATGCCCTCTTCTCTTCCAGGCCACCAAGGCTTCATCCATTAGAAATGGATTATAGCCTAATCGCATCTTTGATGTATTTTACAAACAATCTTATTACGGCTGCTATATCCCATTAACTGAACATCTGCAATCACAGAACCGGTGTGTCTGTGCAATGATCCAGGTTATCCAATGATACGTAAGTTCTGGATAGGAATCTAAAATGTAAATTAATCGATATAGGATTATAAGACCTACCTCCAGCATTTGTTGGAAAGTTCAAAGCATGGCCAATGAGTGGATAGGCTCCAGGAGGAGTGGGGATAGCTCTCATGGTCTTCCATTGGTGGAGGTGAATCCTTAGCAGAGGAACCAGCAGACGGAGCAGTAGTGAAGCCAGAAGCACCAAGAGGAGGCAGATTAACATTCCCGATGCTATGGCCATGGTCGCCAACTGATGCTGTGTTCAGATACTGTAAGTTTGAATGAATGAATGAAGTTTATTTTGATCTTTTTTCTTTTCCAGAGAGACATTCATTTACAAGTATAACAATCCTTTTTATAACGTGATCGAACAGGTATAGGCAGAAGCTTATAGCTTATTAATGCCTAACCTTATCACATTTTGTTACATATTAACACAAAAAAAACAAATGTGAAGAGAGAGACAGAGATTGTTTTGTTTTGATTGTCTTGTCCCACTTTTGCTTTGGCAATGTAAACATGTTTTCTCATGTCAATAAAACTAATTTGAATTGAATTGAATCAGAGAGAGAGACACTATAGGGCTATAACTTAGAGTATATACTCTAGGGCTATAAGGACACTATAGGGCTCCATTTTTGTCACCGCTAAACCCCTTATCCCTAAACTTCTTTGCCTTTTTTTTACTATTTTGCAAAACATTTTTGAATAGTTAAAATGGCCAGTCTACAAGCTCACAATGTGTTAATGTAGATTGGCTAGTTGAACTATTCAAAAATGTTTTTCAAAATAGTAAAAAAAAGGCAAAGAAGTTTAGGGATATGGGGTTTAGCGGTGACGAAAATGGAGCCCTATAGGTTCAAGTGGTTAATTACAAACCTCTATCAGTTTTGCTGTCCTCAATCCATGAACTGAAGAATAGCCTATCTCCAGCTTTAGTTTGGGTCCTTTCTTTGACACTACTTTTATATAGTCTTGCAGTATTATATAGGCCTACTCTATATGACTGGTCTTTGGATTCATTCTTCAGGCAGCAGGTGCAAAGAATATTATTCTGTCGCTCTGCTGAGAGAGAGAGAGAGAGAGAGAGAGAGAGAGAGAGAGGATGAACTTTAATCTGGCTGGCTGGGCATCCAAGTTGCCCTGTGACTCAGCTATCACCCTGCATTTCTCTCTCTCTCCACCTGTCCAGCACCAGACCTGTTATACAGTTACAGAGACAAACAAGGACATAGCCTACATGTCTGCTACTCTGCTGCCCGTCAAATTCAGGTCAAAGGTAATCTCAGTCTAACCACCAGATTTTACGGGGGCCAGTTTCAAATTGCAGCCATCCGTAGGTGCCCTTTGAGAGCGGTTTTGAAGGAGTCAAGGGATTCGCATGTCTTAATGACTGTTGGTAGGGCGTTCCACATTTTGGTGGCATAGGAGCGAAAAGAATTTATGATGATGATGATGTATGATGATAACAGCGAGTGTGTTTCTTTTGTTATTACTCCTACAGATTTGGTCCAAACCTCACCTCACATATATTTGTCATATAGAGAGCATCCTGACAAACTGCATCTCTGTCTGGTCTGTAAGCTGCAATGAAGCAGACTGTAAAACAGTGCAGAGAGTAGTGAGGACAGCGGAGAAAATCATCGGGACGTCACTGCCTTCCATCAAGGACACTGCGCACAACCGCTGTCTGTCTAGGGCCAATAACATCAGGAGTGACCCCACCCACCCACAACCGCTGTCTGTCTAGGGCCAATAACATCAGGAGTGACACCACCCACCACCAGGGACTGTTCACTCAAGCATTGGAAGTAAAACAGCAAGATTTTCCAAGAGCTTTTTCCCCAAAGCCATTAGACTTTTGAACAAGTGCAATATCCCCTAACCTTTCCCCCCATATGCTGCTATAAGGACTCCTGTTGTGCAATATCTGTCTCTCTATGAACTAATGGTGCTTTTTAATATATATTTTTTTAAGTGGATTTTAGATTTGAATAGTATTTTAGTTATCTTTTAACTAGCATACTAAAAGCCAGTGAAACGACATTTCGTTCTCTTATGCATTTTATGTATCTGCTGAATGACAATAAAGTTATCTATCTATATATTCCATTCCAATTGGCTATGATTGGCTTCAAAGGTTTGTGGGGGTGGCCGTTTTGCACAAAATGCCACACATCGTGCCTGATTTGCTGGGAACGTTCTTTTTTCAAAGCCCACTTGTGACTTCATGTTTTGGCCTATAACTCTTGAACTAGGTCATCATACAATCAACATATTTATTTTTCCCTTACGCTCTGTTTGTTTCAGCTTATATTCAAAACTTTTTTGCTACTTACTTCTTTAAAAAAAATCACACTTGTGTGAAGTGAGGGGCGCTCTTATCATCGTACATCACCATACATCATCTCATTCCGGCCAATCAGAATTTGCGTCCTGGTCCTCACCTTCGTCTTCATTGTTTGTGTCACGCAATGTTTGTGTTTACACAAACACTCAAAATTGTCCACTAATTGTCAATGGCATTTAATGTTTCAGTTAGGACAAAGTTTGTGTTTGCGTCACATACACTAAAAGCTGTATAGGACCCTCAAAAATCACACCCGTGTGAAGTGAGGAGCGCTCTTAACATCGTACATCATCATACATTCCGGCCATTGAGAATTTGCGTCCTCACCTTCGTCTTCAATGTTTGTGTTTATGCAATGTTTGTGTTTACACAAACACTCAAAACTGGCCATTCTTTCATTGTCAATTACATTTAATGTTAGTGTTGGGACAAACGCTCAAAGCTGTCCATTCATTATCAATGGCATTATTGTTTGTGTTAAGACAATGTTTGTGTTTACACACACCCTCAAAGCTGGACATAGCGCCCCTCAAAAAAACCATATATATATAATTTATATTATATACTGTAATATCCCACATTTTTTGTTTAACCGATTTTTTTCACACAGTGTCAATTATCTAATGAAATGCTGGGCGCTACACTCCCTCTGCCAACCTGGGGGGGCAGCGGACTGACCTCATGTTTCCTTCTATGCATGAGGAGTCCAAGCCGCTTCTTTTCACCTGACAGAGGGGAGTATTCCAACCAGTGCCTTTCCCCTCCATCAGACTGGCCAGGGGGAGGCCGTTTAGAGACCAGGATTACTGCATGTTTTTTGTGAGGGTAGTAGGGGACACGGGGAGAACATGCAAACTCCACACAGAAAGGCCCTTTTGCCAACCCCACCTAGGGTATGGGCACTGATGGAGGAGAGAACACGACCCCAGCGCCCACAGTGTCCCCAGCTGGAATCGAACCCAGGACCTTTTAGCTGACCTTTTAGCAGTGGAGCGCTAACCCATACTGCTCGTGCTCACCTGGGTGCCGTCTACATTCCGGCTGTCACCCGTCAGTCTCCGGTGGTCACCAGACTATACCCGGTTGTCACATAGTCTATTCCTATGAGTCACTATAAATAGAATAACTATTTTTATTCTTATTGATAAAATAGGAATACAAATCTAAGTGACAAAAAAAGAAGATTAAAAAAAAATTGTCCAAAACTCACACAAATCGGTGCACATTATCTCTGGGTCTGGGGTTAGCTCTGGTCCATAGCGAACTCCTTCTAACTCTGGTCCAGATCCTCTGGGTCATATGATCAATATAGCTCTGAGCTCTGGTCCATAGCGTTAGAACGACTTCTCTCCAACACTATATGGACCAGAGCTATAGTGATCAAGCAGGTATAAGTTATGGGCATGCTGCATTTCTAAGTTTATATGATGATGATCACAACATGTTCTATTTCCAAAACAAAATGCATGCATTTGTTAATGGTGCATGGTTAATGGATTTTTTTTTTTTTTTTACAAGGGCCAGTTCCATTTCAGCTTTTAGGATTCATACGTTTTAACGGTTTTATATCTGTTGGTAGGGCATTCCACATTTTGGTGCCATATATCAGTAAAACTAATTTAACCCCTTGTTTGAGCCAAATCTGGGTTGAACGTGATTTGTGAAGCTCCCTGGAGTTTGATTTGATCAGGAGATTCGGACAAAACATGATTTATTATTAATAAAGGCTAGTTTGGCCGGAAATTAACTCCATATTATGCAGCATGCAGGTGGGTGCAGCATTCATATTCTATTTTATCTATTCTTGTGTTGGAATTTGAATTGTAGTCTTGAATTACATCCCTAATATAGCTGGGTGGTGTAGTTTGTGAACTGTCATTTTTGACTTACGATCTGCCACGCATAGAGGACCAAAAACCACATTACCCAGTATTCTTAGCGAGAGATAACTGTGAAGGAGGAGGAGGCGGTGATTTAACAAAAGCGAGGTGTTCAGCAGTGACTGTTCAGCTAGCGATGAGTGTGTGTGTGGATTTTATATCGCCAGACCAGACGACAATAGAGAAACCAATCTGTACAGGCTATACGGAATTTAACTAAATCAGATCGGGGAAATTCTGGACCTTTTTTTTTTAGACTCGAACGGTCGTGAGTGACCGTCGTTTTTTTTCTTCGTCGTTCTTCTCTCTGACTCACACACACCACAACACAAGCCCCAGTGCCGGCAGACAGGGAGGAGGAACCGAACCATGCATCGTCTTCAGCACCTGGCACGCCGCTCTCTGGCCGCAGGTGTCCGCGCCGCCGCCGGCGGTGGCCGCCAGCCTCCTCCTCCCCAGCCTCCTCCTCCAGCCCGGAGGTCCAGGTCGCTGGACGCAGCAGCAGGCTTGATGCCACCGGTCCTATCCGTGCGAGCCCAAACGCAAGGGCCAGTGGCGGAGCATCGCTACGGCGGCGGCGGCTCGAAGCGGTTCAGCACGGCCGAGGCGGCCGCCGCCGCGACGCCAGAGATCAGCGGCAAGATGCGGGAGAAGACGCTCACCATGGACACGCTGAACCCGCACGTGAAGGCTGTGGAGTACGCTGTGCGGGGCCCCATAGTCATCAAAGCCGGGGAAATCGAGAGGGACATTCAACAGGTGAATACACTCGATGCAAAAAAACAACAACAAACCCGATGTAAACCCCTCTATTCTTAGTGGAACAGTGGAACAACAGACCTCGGTTGCAACTGTATACGTACTTGTTTCCTTCTACACCGAATTTGTACACCATAAATAGTACATTATCGACTAAACGATCACATTTACGGTGAGCTTGCAGATCGGCTATTTCTGGCGAATGTCCCCCCCCCCCCCCAGCCAGGGGGCATTGGTTGGGTTCCAATTCGGTTGACGAGTAGCTATAAAGCGACACGACACGGGTTGACTGAGCTGGATGCTCTGTGGTATTATGATGACTGAGGTATCGGGAGTTGCATCATCCTCTGTTGCATCCTGGTTGGCAGCAGCACTCAGTCATGCATTAACATGACACCCCTGGGCCTGCACATGTATGGACTGGTTTAGTTGTGTTTTTAATAATCCTTACATGATGACACATCGTTAATTTGGAACCAGTTGCTGCTTGGTTCTTTCACGAGAGATGCCGTACCGTACGTGCGTGAGCATGGCAGCATGCCCCAGAAGTTATATTGGGAGGGTGTGTGTGTGTGTGTCCTTGTCCTTTCGCTCTGACCACCCCACCACTTTCACTTTTGGCAATATTAACATTAAACTCAAAAGTAGTTGGAGATAAAAGTGAGGGTGGAAAAGTGAGGACGCAAATTGTGATTGGCCAAGAATGACATGATGTATGTCTGATAAGAGCGCCCCTCATTTCACACAGGTGTGATTTTAGAATGGTTAGGCTGGCAGCCTGGCACACAGCTTAAATTCTCTAAGTTATTCATTTGAGCCTTAAGTTACTTCTACAGTTTCCTGTTTCCAATGGGAATCTGAACTCTTCTTTACTCCTGATGAGCACCTCCATCATGTCTTCACATAAATGCATTGAAACTGAATGTGACTCATATACACCAGTATGCACTATGCAGGGTTTCCTGCATACTGATATCCTGTAGTCTAGGTGACTACTAGTAGGCCTCCTACTAGAACCTAGACTCAGTGCCGTCGCTACCTATACTTGCAATACTTATAGCCTTGCTCTAGCCGCAATTTGCAACTCTAGATTTTTTTATAATGGGATGAATCTAGAGTTGCAATACCCTCCATTGACTCCCCACTCATCCAATTTGGTTTGTGATCTTAAACAACGTTAAACTCACCAACATTGCAGCTGTAGTCCAAGCTTGAATTATCCTCTTTCAATCTGCCGAGCTTGTTTTTCATACAAATCCCCCGTAGACATGTTATGAGCTACTTTCTGTCAAGACATCCTCTGCAGGTGATTCTTTTTCTAAGTGTTGCAGTTTGGAAGCACTCGTTTTTGTTAACGGGTCGCGCTGCTGCCTCCTGCATTATGTGCAAATTCAAAACAGGTGGTACGCTGGGCCGTTCAGTGACTTATGACGAGTGCTTCGACGAGCCTTGCTCTTATGTTTTAAATGTTCCCGTTCTTTTAGATGTTTTTAATGGTTTGTTGTTTCTTCTGCTTTTATTCATTTGCTGTAGCACTTTACATTCTGACGAATGTAAAGTGCGTTTCATCCATTATTATTATTATACGCACTGCGAGTAGGGCAACACGCCGAGGGGGGGGCAACAAAATGTGCCAAAAAGGGCCAAGCCGACCCTCAAAATAACAAATTTCTCCGCGGCTCCGCCGCTTAATAACGAGCGGCCGTGTGTGCGTCCTCAACAAACAGCAAAAATAGCCGAACTGGATGAGGAATAGCAGCGCTCTCGTTGGGATGGGGGGCAGCACCAATATCCTACGAGTAGGGCAACCAAATGGTCCGCTACGTCCCTGCCTAGACTGACTCTAGGTGCTGCTGACTGACTCTAGTGGGGCTGCTCAATAGCCTATATACATATGGACAAAATGTAATATCTCAGTTGTTATGCTTATATGCATTATGCATGCTTATATGCAGTATCTCAATAGCGATACAATGTGACTATGGGCTCACTCTTATTTTATATTTCAAGTATAGCAACAGTCAAAACATTCATTCCTCAACAGTCATTCCTCACAAAACAGAATATTGGTGGTCAGTTTGAGTTAGTTACGCTCCTATTTCAAACGTTTGATGTGTAGTCTTGACGGACCCTGATGTTCTGACCTATTGCACCTACGCCGTCTAGACTGAACTTGTCTGGCTACTGGCGGAATCCCTGGTATGAGCTGACGGTTGCCCTGACAGGACCAATGTGCACATGAACAGTAACAAAAACATGCTATTTGTGAGTCACTCGATAGTGATGTTTCTTGAGTTTTGCTTTAGTGGAATAATTATTTTGTTTCAGGTCAGCCTCCCTGACACAGAATGATCACGAGAGAGATTTGTGCAGTGGATTATGATCTGTAGTTCTCAAAGATTTAGGCTACTTTAGCTTTTATTATGAATGTAGTCAATAATCTTAAGTGGAGGTAATTAACACCCCGATCGCCCAGGACGAAGTCCACCGTCCTTTCAATTAGTAACGCCCAGGGTCCAGGACGAAGATTGATCAAAAAGACGGAGGTTATTGATATCAAAACCGATCACATCGCTCCACAGCCTGGGAGCGCCTGTTGTGCAACACTCGATGTTGCGCAACAGTGGGATGTCATCGAAAAATGTCCCCCCCCCCCCCCCCCGTTTAGCCGTTGAGACCGAAAATCTTAAAACGTTAACTCTTGAACTAAATCATAACGTCTAAGCAAAGATCATGTATTAGACGGCCCACCGTGGTCTTGTCGCTAGGTCGCGGTAGATTTAATCATACATCCCGTTGTTGTCGATCGCCTCTAGAGTGTTTTGGCTACATCTAGCTGCTACAGCCACATCCGGGATAACATCCGGTCCGTCGGTAAAAGTGCTCCACTGCTATAAATCGCCAAATCGCCAATCGGGCGATATGATTTAATGAATTATATAACCCCTGGCAATCGGGGTGTTAGAGACATTTATAGCAGTTTCATGATCACAGCTTTACAGCAGCCAAAGTCAGTCCAATCATCACACTAGGATGGGGTCAGCCCCAAATTCATATAATTTTGTGTCCTGCGCGGTGCCAGGAGTAAGTAAGTAAAGTTTATTTATAGAGCACCTTTCACAGACAATTACAGTCACAAAGTGCTTTAACAACAATACAATTAAAACAAGTCAATAAAACAAGTCAAGAACTAAATCACTAATAAAGTAAGACAAAATAGAAAAAGTAGAGTAAAAAATAAAGCAATCAACATTTAACCAGGCCGGCTATGGAAAGGCCTGTTTAAAAAGGTGAGTTTTCAACAGTCCTTTGAAAATGTCCACAGAATCCACAGTTCTTAGGTGGAGTGGGAGCTCATTCCATAGCCTAGGGGCAAAACCTGCAAAGGCTCGATCGCCTTTGGTTATTCTTTTTGTCTGAGGAACCTCCATCATGTCTTCACATAAATGCATTGAAACGGAATGTGACTCATATACACCAGTATGCACTATGCAGGGTTGTCTGCAGCAACCCTACTTGGGACTAAACAAATATTAGAAAGAAGAAAAAAACAAAAGTTTTTTTGTTTTTCTTCTTTGTAATTATTTGTTTAGTCCAACATATTGTGTTTGTTGTCATGATTTCTCACAACTCGAGTTGGCTTTGTACGACGCTTAAAAGGTCTTTAAATAAATACTTTTTGAAATGTCTATGGGACGACGCTCTATGGGCCACATGGCTCAGCAAGTTTTTAATAATGACCAGATTTCCATATTCTCTTTTTTGTTTAAATGTTCAGGTGATAAAAACCACCATAAAAAGTTATATGCTGTTATTCATGATCCCTGGGCTAAAACATGCTCATGCTCCCACCGATATGTTTGTTTCTGAGTAGGACTGTCAGCTAAAATCTGAATGTAAATATAAATAACGTGTATATAAATAAATGTAAATAATTGTTTATTGTCTCTTGTCTTCAGGGTGTGAAACATCCCTTCTCTGAGGTCATCAAGGCCAACATCGGAGATGCTCATGCCATGGGCCAGAAGCCAATCACCTTTCTCCGTCAGGTGAGGATAGACGGAATTCATTATTTAAACATCACGCATGTCTCTAGTGAGAAGCTTTGAGGATCAGCATATTCTGTACTTTTCCAAGCCATATAGTTTTATATAGAGACGTCACCGGATTTCTCCTCTCATCCACTTGCATTGAGTTGCTCACTCAGCACACCCAGCAACCTGGAGAATTCACATATGGCAGCTTTTACTCTGAAAGCCGGGGGCTTCCGTTCCGTACAAAAACCGGGAGGCATAATGTTGCTTGCTTACCTCGCTATGATTACGATCGAGTCTCTCTTAGAAGCGTTAATATTCCGGGCGGGAGGCATGTTGAAGTCAGAAATGAAGACGGAAGTATAGCCATCTGGTCAAAACCACGGAGAGCTCCCTAGATTACGCGTGGCGAGCCTTTCTTTCAGAGCGCTAAACGGGGAAGTGAATGGAGGCGAAAAGCAAGGAGTACATTGCAGAAGGATAGGCCAACCCAAAAGAAAAATCGATGCGTTTTGAGCTTGTAGAGCAGCTATTTTTGCTATATTTGAATTGAAAACCTGAATATTCTTTTGCTATTTTTGAATTGGAATCCTGAAAAGTAACATTTTTATTGAATTTCAAATGCATTTAGTTATAGTTAAGTTAACTTTATGAACTGTTAACATAACTACATTGGACACAAAAAGACAATAACATTTTAATACTAGTCATTTAATACTAGTCATGAAGTAATTCAAGCGGGTTTGCAATTGTAACAGCTGAAATCAATACTATATCAGTATTCTGATATTAACATGCGGGCCGCATTAAGTGAAGGTGGGGGCCGCATGTGGCCCCCGGGCCACCAGTTGCCCACCCCTGCTTTACAGGAAGGTAAGCTTTACAGGAAGGCATTGTTCATGAACTTGTTCACCCACACTTTTCCAGTTAGACCTGTTTGTCATGTACTATTAGCACTATTAGTACTATTTTCATTAAATTGATGGCATAGCCTAAAGCATGATAAAAGCTCAGCAGAAACAAAGTACAGTACACCAAAGTTCTCAGGCTATGTGCCTGTACTATACTACTGTACTATAGTACAAAGTCAATCTTTATTCATAGGCACACATCAAAAAAATGCTGTGGGCAACAGCACCTCGTACATAATTTATAAGGCAGAAATTCCTAGCATAAAATAATATAAAACAATGTGAAAAGGGTGCCATTTGTTCTTACGCCTTTGATGGCAATTGGATGATTTGAGGCATTTTGTTCCAAAAATGTGTTTTGCAAAAAATCCACCTGTTGGTGGCGCTATAACAGGCCAATGTGAAAAGGGTTGGATGCGTTCATATATAGCTGCGTTACTATAACCGGCTGTTCTGGATAATTTGGGGCAGAGGTTCATCGTTGGTATCTAGGGAGTGTGTGTGCAAAGTTTGGCATCGACACACACACGATCTGCAGCTTTGCATTCCTGGTGTAACCATTACGGACAGTACTGAAGATGACATGATGATGTATTTATTCTGTATCTCTGCATGTACTTTTCAGTTGATGATGATGGAATATATGATGACTCTGCTAGCATCGTACCGTAATGGTTACACCAGGAATGCTGTGTGTGTGTGTGTGTGTGTGTGTGTGTGTGTGTGTGTGTGTGTGTGTGTGTGTGTGTGTGTGTGTGTGTGTGTGTGTGTGTGTGTGTGTGTGTGTGTGTGTGTGTGTGTGTGTGTGTGTGTGTGTGTGTGTGTGTGTGTGTGTGTGTGTGTGTGTGTGTGTGTGTGTCTCTACTAATAACTCATGATCAATCAATCAAAACGCTCTCCTCCAACTGCTCTACAACTTTAGAACTCTCTGTAACCTCTCTGGATCATTGTACCTTCTCTAGTCTCCTGTTTGGCTTGTTCACACTCAAAGCACACTCCTTAGATGCCAACAATGAACAACAGTACAGTTGTTGAACAACGGCGGTTAAACACACGCTTTAATTTCTTATGTGTCGTCTGAGCTCTGCGGTATATAAGCCCTGTCATGAACAAAGTCAGTCGGGATTGGGATGTATTATTGAGAATTCGAGTGTCGACCAGATGGCCAAATTACTACCTTGCTGGTTGTTCCTCAGACAAAACTAATAACCAAAGGCGATTGAGTCTTTGCAGGTTTTGCCCCTAGGCTATGGAATGAGCTCCCCCTCCACCTAAGAACTGTGGATTCTGTGGACATTTTCAAAGGACTGTTGAAAACTCACCTTTTTAAACAGGCCTTTCCATAGCCGGCCTGGTTAAATGTTGATTGCTTTATTTTTACTCTACTTTTTCTATTTTGTCTTACTTTATTAGTGATTTAGTTCTTGACTTGTTTTATTGACTTGTTTTAATTTTATTGTTCTTTGTGACTGTAATTGTCTGTGAAAGGTGCTCTATAAATAAACTTTGCTTACTTACTTAATACCTGGATATTGCGACCGATGTGTGAAATTTGTGACATATGGAGATATATGGAGGTTTTCCCTTTTGTAGCGATCGGTTGTGTTTATGGATGGTCACTAAAAAGAGATTTCATAGATGTCTGTTCATCCTGGAAGTTGGCTTGTGTCTCTTCCAAACTACCGCAGTTTTCACTGGCTTCACTGCTGACAGAATGAACTTGAATCTGGGCTGAATGAATGACGAAGCAATGCAGATGCCATACTGAGTCAGTGGCACTGACTCAGTATGGCAGCCAAAATTAGAACGCTCACCCAAACCGTAACGTGACGTAGGCATGTAACTATTCACTCAACTCACGATACGATTCGTATCACGATATGAGGTTCACGATACGATTTCTTTTCTTTTTTTAAATTTTATATAATTTATCTTTCCCCCCCTGAGATTTTTTAATTTCAATGAATCGATTCATATCGTCGGGATTAATATCGATATATCGATATACGATATATCGTTACATGCCTAACGTGACGTATTCTAGTCTGGAGTGACGTCTGGACCAAGCCGAAACAAATGTATTCTGGCTCTATAACATGCATTGGCCTTTAGAATATTGGAGATGTATAGGAAGTTGGGAGCAAGACATTTAAGTTTTTGGCTGCTTTTGTTTGGCTTATACAAGAAGGCTACATTATAATTTTCTCTGCTGTGGGGCTGTGCGTTTTATTGAATATTACCTCCTGTCTGTTTGTCCATCTAGGTGGTGGCTCTTTGCTCCTACCCAGAGCTGCTGGGCAGCCCAGCTTTCCCTGAAGACGCCAAGGAGCGTGCTCGACGAATCCTGCAGGGTTGCGGAGGGCAGAGCCTCGGTGTGTGTGATTGAGTGAGAGACACAAGAACTTGATGTGTATAGAGCGTCGCAGTCCCGCCCCCTACCATGGACCAGGAAATGATTCTCCGTTCATTTTCCTCATAGACATTTCAGAAAGTATTTATTTAAAGACGTTTACGCCGCGGACAAAGCCAACTCGAGTCGTGACAAATCATGACAACAAACACAATTATTTTGTGTTTTTTTTGTTGTTTTTCTTCTTTGTAATTATTTGTTTGGTCCAAAATATTGTTTGTGTTGTCATGAGTTGTCACGACTCGAGTTGGCTTTGTCCGCGGCGTAACCGTCTTTAAATAAATACTTTTTTAAAAATGCATTGGGATTCATTTCCTGGTCCATGGTAGGGGGCGGGACTGCGACGCTCTATTGGCACGGCTCCTTTGTGTTTTGTGTGCAGTTTCTTTAGTTGATGCAACTTGTGCTTGCTTGAAATAACGCAACATTCCTGTTACGTCTACACACACTGTCTGTGTGTTTGTTAGCATCTGGCTGGAATGCAGCTAACTGGGTCAATGTGTAGGTTTGGGTGGGTAGATGGAATTGCTGACGGTGTGGGATACAATGCAGTGTGGCCCAGTGTGACCTTTTTGGACAAAATAACAGGATGGTCAGGGACAGGGTCAACATGGCTGAAGAACACAGCATTACTGGTGACACAACATGTTTGTGTCCAGTTGTGTTAAAAGAAAAGAAAGATGACCTGTGCATTTCCATGTTAACACCATTTTATTTCTGTGGTGGTTGTAGTTAGTTTGTGTGTAGTTGTGTACCTGTTCTTCTATTGAGAAATCTATATCCCATTGGTTGGGTTGGATCACTAGTAAGTGATTGACCAGACGTTTTGAAGTGAAAATGCAATGTATCCTCTGCTCAATGAGCTCACCCTTATCTCAGCAGTAGACTTTAATTTATGGGGTAATGATGAATTACAGCTGTAAGGCAGTATGGAAATGGTAAAGTACAATTTTTAAACGCCTCAATCTGGCCATTTTGACCTGATTCTACAAATGTCTTCTAAATCCTGACAGTTTTCTGAAAAAAAAACTATGTCAGTGGTTCTCAAACGGTTTCATGTCAAGGACCCCCAAAAATATATGTAATTGGCCGCCGACCCCCATCTGAAAACATGTTGTTCCAGGAACCCCCCAGAAGCAAAGATTTGAGTTAAACGTTTGCTCTGAAAGAATATTTATTCAAAGATTTGTGCCACATTTTCACGATTTTTTTTTCAAAAATAGCAGACCTACAAGCTCGTAGCGTGCCACTCGGTGGCACGCTATGAGCTTGTAGATCTGCTATTTTTCAATAGCTAAATTATAACAATGTTTAAAACACAAAGGGGTTCCCGCCCAAAATGGGTTAAATCAGAGTAAGTTACTATTTGTAATTTGGTAATAATGGAACATTGGCACATTGTTTGTTTTGTGTGTCCCTTAACGTAGGTTCGTACAGTGCCAGTCAGGGCGTGGAATGTATTCGTCGCGACATCGCTGCCTACATTGAGCAGAGGGACCAGGGGGTTCCAGCCGACTGGGACAGCATCTACCTCACTACAGGAGCCAGTGACGGCATTGTGGTAAATGCTCTGCATTTCTATTATGAACCCATTCATTCACACACAGATTGACAGGGTGGTCGGTCGGAGACTCGGAGCGGGTTGCCATGACACTTTACTCGGAACATTAATATTCCCCGGAGGATGAAACCTCCGTTTAGTTATAGTTATAGTCACCAATTTATTATTATTATTGTTTTTTACATAATCGGTAGTTAATTCTTTCAGCGCCATTGCCGTAGATGTAGGTCAATTGAAGCCTATTTTTTGATACAACGCTTACCGCCATTGCCGTTGATTAATGGCAATTGCGCTTTTATAGTGCATTCGATCGATCGAGCCATAATGCGGCTTACGTTAGCCGGTTAGCTAGCTATGTTGTTAGCACAGCACTGGATCGCCCATCTTAGATCGTCGTCGCCATAATAATCCATTCTATCTGTTTCTTTCAATCGCCTGTATCTCCTATTCCTTGTCCCAGATGGCATTTTGGTCAAAACAACGTTTCTTTGACGGCACAGAGCCGACGATGTGGAGCTCTCCAGTGCCCCGGTTTGGATTCATATTGTAAACAAGGCCTGTCCAGGCTCTGTTCAGCTTCCTAGGTTAATACTACTTCCGGTAGACTGGAAAATTGGAAATGTGGCTTTTCAAAATAAGAGCTCGACTGGAAAAAATGCTGGCGTGAATTAGATCCTAATTTTTCAATAAATGCTAGCGCTGTAAGTGTTAAACAACTAGTCGACTAGTAAACTAGGCAACTAGTCAACTAGTAAAAATTACTAGAAGTGAACGCCCTAGTGCGAACCAGCTGCTAGGCTTTTTGCGCAAAGGTCTATGTTCTATACATACTGTTCTATTGCTGCACAAATATGTGCTGCTGCTTTTCATAACCTCATGTACATACCTGTACAGTATATACTTTGCGGCATATTTGCGGCAACCACTGCAGTATGTTTTTATATTATTCCCTCTTCCCTCTAATCTCTCCCTCGTTTCCATCCGTCCTTTTTTTTTTAATGGCGCGCAGAGCATTCTGAGGCTGTTGGTGTCGGGTCAGGGTCGTTGCAGGACCGGCGTGCTGATCCCCATCCCCCAGTACCCGCTGTACTCTGCAGCGATAGCAGAAATGGACGCCGTGCAGGTCAGCTACTACCTGGACGAGGCCAACTGCTGGGCGATGGACGTGGCGGAGCTTCACAGAGCATACGAGGCCTCCAAGCAGCACTGCCAGCCCCGTGTCCTCTGCATTATCAACCCCGGAAACCCTACTGGTGGGCTCAATGTCACCGTCTGTCTGTCTGTATGTCTTAAGCACCATTTATACTTTGTCGCGTGACAGAGTCACGTGCCGAAAATAGATTACCTACGAGCGCGTGCTTGCTATTTTTCTGGCACATGACTTTTTAATCCGGCGTTAACTGCTCGATGTTGGAACTGGATCAATTGTATCCTTTCAATGCCTGACTTATTCCTCCCTGCATGGCATTGGGTCACCATTAACGATGCATCAACTTTAATAACTACTATATATATATATATATATATATATATATATATATATATATATATATATATATATACACACACATGACATCTGATCCTGTCGTTCCTGATTGGAACCCAGTATGTGGTTACACTGAGATCTTGGTACTCTTCCAGCAGCAGATTATGTAACCAGTCAGTTGAAGGTGATAGTAGTTTTGTCATGAATGATAAAACGGCTGTCTAGGAGTCAGACCAGTTCAAAGTGTTTGTAGCTTGTTGTGTTTTTTATTTTTTTTAACGGGGTGTAAATGTGGCACACCTGGTTTGAGACTGTTATTTGGCACTCCCCTCGTCATTGAGGGGAGTGTAAAAATGTCACGACAAAGTATGTTCTAGCACGAGCAGAACAAAAGCTCAAGGTTTAAGCACTGCCAGCAGGTTATACGCACAAAAGCTGGACAGCACCATTATTATTATTATTAGTGTTATTCAATATCAACATGGATAAAAGTAAAATAAGCATTCTTCAGGTGGGTTACGTGGGTATAGATAATCTATTTTGACATATCTATATAATATAGCCTACCGTATATGTGGTACTGTCGGTCTGATATTGTAATTTGTAAATATAAAATTGTCCAGATGGTATTGCTGCAGGGCATACTGTCTATATTCTGGGACAAAAAAAATCGGTGAAAATAGCCAATCTACAAATATGTCGCATTGCGATGCGTTGTTTGTAGTGAGTTTTTTGGTGAAGATAGTGTGGAAATGGAAGGGGACCTAGTGTAGACCGCTGGGGGAATCCAGTCAACTATAAGTACTGTTGAAGTGGTTTTAAGGCCTGTTCAAGGTCTCAAATGTCCTGCCTTACCATGGCACATGCGAAGATGGTAACTTGCTGGTACTTGACGTGTAGTCATGCAACTGTAGCACATTCTGATTGCTGGTGAATGTGGTCACTTATCATCATCATCGGTTTAAAGGCCGCTTTCCAGGCACCGCTGGGTTGGACGTGACTCTCGATATGGCTTTCTTCCACAGGGAACGGTCCATGGCCACCCCGTGATCGATGCCGAAGCGCTTTCATGTCAGCCAACACGGTCGTCTGCCATTTCTTCTTAGGCCGGCCACTGGGTCTTGTCCCCTCTAAGTTAATCGACATTACTTTCTTCACCCAATCGTTTTCTTCCTTCCTTATACTACGTGTCCGTACCATCGCAATCTGCCTCTCCTCACCACATCCACTATGGCCTCCACTCCCATTCTCTGTTTCAGCTATGCACTGGTCTTTCTGTCCCTCAGTGACACACATCCATCTGATCATCCTCATCTCTGCTTTGTTAAGCTTCTCTTCATGCGCCACCTTCAGGGCCCACACAAGCAGAGTACACTTGCCCTTTCATCTTCAGGGATGTGGCCTTGGATGTTAAAAATGGCATGAGTTCCCTGAACTTCTTCCAACCACTTCGCACCCTTGTGGTCACTGCTAGGTCCACACCATGACCTTTGACTTCTCCGCATTCAACCTTCATCCCTTTCACTTCCAGGCATGTCTTCCAGGCCGCTAGCCTCCTTGCTAGGTCTTCTCTGGTGTGAGCCATCAGTACCAGGTCATAAGCATAAAGCAGTTCCCATTGTAGTCGACCCCTAACTTCCCTCGATACCACATCCATCACAATAGCGAACAGTAATGGACTGAGTACTGATCCCTGATGCACTCCCACCCTCACTTCGAACCCATCACTGTCTCCGTTTCCTGTCCTGACTACTGTGCATGCTCTGCTGTAAAGAGTCATCACTACCTTGACCAGTCCCTCCTCCACTCCAGACTTCCTTAGGGCCCACCTCACCACCTCTCTTGGCACCCTATCGAAAGCTTTTTCTATGTCAACAAAAGCATAGTACAACCTCTTCCTCTTCTCTTGCATCTGTCGAGTGATAAAGATTGCATCTGTCGTACCTTTACCGGGCATGAAGCCAAACTGCATCTGATCCACCTCAACCTGTGTCCTCACCCTCCTTTCCAACACCCGCTCTAGCACTTCCATTCCATGCTCCAGCAGCTTTATTGCCCTGTATGACTCCAGTCTTGTGGAATGTTCCCCTCAGCCATGACACTGTTGCACAGGTCAGTCATCCACTGCACACCGACATCCCCTGCCGCCTTTAGCATCTCCGCCACCACTCCAGAAGGTTCAGCCGCCTTTCCCTCCTTCATGGCTTTCAGGGCTTTCACCACTTCTGTTGCCGTGATCGGGCACCCTCCACCTTGTCACATCCCACGTCTCCATCCCAGTCGTTCTCCACATTCAGCAGCCTCTCCATGTACGTTTGCCATACTTCCTTCACTCCTCTGCTGTCTGTCACGATGTTACCATCCTCATCCTTCACACAGCTTGCACCTGTCACATCACGCCTCTCCTTCAACCTTCTGCTTCGCTGTCTTGAAGAAGCTCTTTTGCCCTCTCTCGCTCTGCAGCTCACTTGCAAATTCTTTCCTCTTGGCCTCTTGGGCCTCCCATACTGCTGTTCGTGATGCCCTTTGCCTCTGCATATCGTACTCTGTCTGCCTCATCTCTAGATTTCTTCCATACCTCATGGCACCGCCTCTTCTCGTTCACTGCCTTTTCGCGCATGTCTCTCGCGCTTCGCCTCCTTGACCACTCACACTTACTTCGAGCAGGGCCTTCTTCATTGCCTGCCACTTGAGACCCACGTTGCCTGACTCCATCACTTCCTCCACTTCTTCAGCTCTCGATCTTCTCCCTAAACTCCTTTTCTATCTCTGCCTTCTGCAGCTTCCACACCTGCCGAAGTCTGGACGGTGCTAAGACATACACTCTTCTCTTCACTGGCATTCCGGACCATGACGCGTCTTCCTTTCTGACCATGATGTAATCTATTCTATTGTGCTCCTGCAGCCACCCGAACGGTATGTTACTAGTTTGGCTTCGTCCTTCTTGACAAGCGTGTTGCACACCACCAGCTCTAGTGCATCTCCGAACTCCAGAATCCTCTCTCCCTCCACATTCCGCATGCCATACCCCTGTCCACCATGGACTCCATCAAAGCCACCTGACTCCCTCCCCACATGTAAATTCAAGTCACCTCCAAGGATTATAGCCTCATCCTGCTGGGGGATTCCTGACAGTACCACGTTGACTTTGTCCCAGAACTCATCCTTATCGTCCACACATCGGCCAACTTGGGGGGCAAAGACTGAAATTACATTTGTCAGGCGCTTCCCAATAATCATCTTCACTAACGGTATCCGCTCATTTACCCTACTAACACTTAGCACTTGATCTATCCACTTTTCGGCGATAAGTACTCCCAGCGCCAGCTGTCCCTTCGTTACAGCCTTGCTAAAAGAACTTGTACCTTCTACCGATCGCACCTAGCATCCTTGCACTTCCACCCTTCCATCTTGATTCCTGAACACAGCAGACATCCAGCCGTTGTTGTATGATAACCACACCTAGGGGTCTATCAGAGTAATGTTAACTTAACTCCATAGACAAAACAGAAAAAGTACAATTTGTAGATGTATAAAAGTATGAGGTTCACAAGGAAATAGTGTTACATCCTTAACTCATCCACCGCTAAATGGCAGTAGCAATAGTTCAGCACAGGCCATCATAGATTTGTTCTATTTTTTGGGGGGGGGAAAAAGTCCCTTTTTTTAAAAAGAAGTCAAAAATGTCTATGACCTGGAGGCACTTTGTGAAAAATAAGTTAAATAAGTACTTGGCCTAGAATGAGTTAATAACCTACTCTTCATGTGACCACCGCGCTCTGACTTTAGGTGCGTTACCCGTTCAAATCATATCGAATAAAGAACGGTAAATGCAGTATTGGTGTGTGCGACCCATTACCGTTATTTATCCTTAATGACCTGTCTGTCATCTGTCTCCTTGTCTCATTCCCAAACTGTCTTCTTTCACCCTCACCTTTCCATTGTCTAGGTCAGGTGCAGAGTAGGAAATGCATGGAGGAGGTGCTCCACTTTGCCTACGAGGAGAACCTCTTTGTCATGTCGGATGAGGTAATGTCACTGCAAACACTTTTTTTTGTTTTTTTTTTGGCTTTCGCCTTTTTTCTTTGTATTGATAGAGCGATAGATGAAAGTAGGTCTTAGTCGAACCCGCGGCACACTGCCAGACTGGATTACCAGCCAAGGTGCCCAGACAGCTACGCCAGCCGCCCGGGGCCAACACTTTGCTTATTGAAGGAGAAAGACGAGTCCACCTTCAAAAAGGCTGTGTCAAACGAGAGCTACTGTATCAAGTTAAGACTCTGTAAATGCATGCATTCATTCAGTACATGCAACTGATCTCATTCAGGGAGATTCTGCCTTTAAACATACCGGTAATAATTATATCTTTATTTTTAAGATATCAAGATATCTTATATCTTGGTCATTGTCATGTTAAATCCTATGGAATTCTAATCTGTGATCAGAGGAACATTTTTCAGCACTTTAACCCATTTTGGGCGGGAACCCCTTTTTGGTGTTTTAACTAAGCATTATGTTATACTTTTAATAGCTATTGAAAAATAGCAGATCTACAAGCTCATAGCGCGCCACCGAGTGCCGCGCTATGAACTTGTAGGTCTGCTATTTTTGAAAAATCGTGAAAATGTGCCTCAAATCTTTGAATATATATTATTACATTTTTTTTAATTTCGACGTCTGGCCTAAATGGATTAATTTGTCTTTGCACTTCTTAATGAATTGATTGTAGTCTAGGAGGTGATCTACCGTAGGAAGAAAAGCTTGTACTGGGCGTAGCAATTAGCTGAAATGAAATGGCTAAAGCATAAATGTAAATATAGCACAATTACAGTTTTACCTGATATTTGCTTTATCTTATAGACGATAGACTTAGTTACTTTCTTCTAAACTGGTCGTGCGTGCGTGTGTTCAGGTGTACCAGGACAACGTGTATTCTCCAGACTGCCAGTTCCACTCGTTTAAGAAGGTTCTGTATGAGATGGGCCCCGAGTACTTCAACTCTGTCGAGCTGGCCTCGTTCCACTCTACCTCCAAAGGCTACACAGGAGAGTGAGTACACACACACACACACACACACACACACACACACACACACACACACACACACACACACACACACACACACACACACACACACACACACAATTTGTGACATAATGGATAAATTAAGCTTACATGCCATGATGCCAGCTGGGTTGAACTTTTCCTGCGGCATGAACAAAAATCCACACCTGTGTGAACACAAACCAAACTAGAAAAAGTGCCCCTCGGGGCACAGGTCTCCACCAGGTCAGGTTGTGGCCTCCTGGTGGCGCTATAATAGGCCAATGTGAAAAGGGTGCCATATTTTGTTCTTACACCATTGATTTGGATTGGATGATTTGAGGCATTTTGTTCCCAAATGTGTTTGCAAAAATCCACCTGTTGGTGGCGCTATAACAGGCCAAGGTGAAAAGGGTGGGATATATTCCTCAGCCTAGTAAGTCTGTGAAAGATTTCACGTAAATTGCACGCTGCGTTCATGATTTGAGGCTTTTTGTTTCAAAAGGGCCAATCCTGCAAACTTTGAAAGCCAATGTTAGCCAATTAGGATGGAATATGAAATATCGGACAGATCCATCTTGAACACATGACTATAGAGAGATAGTGTGTAACGATTTGTGGGATTTTTGGACAAAATCTGGAGTAATGTAAAAAAAAAAATCTCAAAGGTCGGCCTCCTGGTGGCGCTATAACAGGCCGTTCTGGGGCAGAGGTTCATCGTTGGGATCCAGGGAGTGTGTGCGCAAAATCAACCGGGTTAACGGTGCCGGAGATTAGCTGTTCACAGACGGACGGACAGACGGACGGACACGCGGACGGAGTGCAAAACATTCTCTCCCCATGCCTTCGGCCTGGTGGAGAAAATTAAGATCAAGTCCTGAAAAGAGATTTTCTTCCTTTGGTTCTCTCTCTATGCTATTAGCTGACTATCGGCATTAATTGAGAATGGTACAGTTTTGCAGGCTCAATCTCACCGTCTCGTGCACCTCAGGAATACAAACCTCGTGGCCCGACTGGGTTAACGGGTAGCTTGGAAGACTCTTGGAAGACATGGTTACACTCTAGAAAGAAAGAAAGAAAGAAAGCTAAACATAAATATTTATAAGGTTTATAACACAAGGATAATCTAATATGATTTATATAGCGCTTTTCTAGTCACTTTACAGAAATAAAAAAAACTTTATTAGGAAAAACTAGTTAGCAGAAAAGTTTGCCTAGTCAGTGACTCTTATCAGTGTGTCTATCTCAACCCTCTATTCTTAGGTGTGGTTTCCGTGGAGGCTACATGGAGGTGTTGAACCTGGACAGCGAGGTGAAGGCTCAGTTGGTAAAGATGCTGTCGGTGCGTCTGTGCCCCCCCGTCACTGGACAGGCTGCAATGGATGTCATCGCCAATCCCCCGAAACCCCATGAGCCCTCCTATGCACAGTTCATGAAGGTGTGTGTGTTTGAGAGAGAGGGAGATACTCTATATTCTTGTAAAGGCCAATGGTGAAGCTAACTTGCTGCAGTTTTTTCATTTATTCAAAATCAGTTTCATTGACCATCTACGTTTGCATGTGCAAGAAATGTATCTTACTAGTACTCGCAATACGACAAAACAAAGGAGAAAAAGTATACTCTAGTATAGAAATGGAAGGTATAAAACTAAATGGCTAAACAACACCTATGTGAAGTGTTTTTTATTCTCATGACCCCTTTGACTTCGTTTAGCCCACATTTATTTAATCAATAACATATTTATTTTCAGAATGTATTGTCTCCACTAGGCCGACGGCATGGGGAGAGAGTATGTTTTACACACAGTCATGTGTTTTAGGGCCCATTCATACTCCTATTTTACAGCTGTTTGGGCGCTGTAGAGCCGAAATGATTTCGGCTCGTCATAAATTTCCAGTAGCACCGAAGAGCCGACTTTAGGACGGTATACCCGCCCCACATTGTAGGCTCTACAGAGCCGAACCGACTTTTATTCGGCTTTAAAATAAGAGTATGAATCGGCCCCAAGACTGATCCATCCATCCTAATTGGCTAACATTGGTTTTCAAAGTTTGCAGGATTGGCCCGTTTAGGGAAAAAAAGCTGCAGTGTGCATCTTATGTGAAATCGTTCACAGACTTTCCTACTAGGCTGAAGAATATATCCAACCCTTTTTCACATTGACCTATTACAGCGCCACCAGGAGGCCACAACCTGACCTGCCCTGGTGGAGACCTGTGCCCCAGGGGGGCACTTTTTCTAGTTGGAGCTATATACGCTCCCTACCTATGTTGAATACACTTATTGTAAGTCGCTTTGGATAAAAGCGTCTGCTAAATGACTGTAATGTAATGTAATGTATACGCTGTTGAATGTGAGGTCCTTCTGTGTAGCAATATCTTGACAATTTTTTTCTACTCGGTCTGTGTCTCATAGGAGGGCTGTGGGCAGTTTAGAAACCGTCTTCCAGTGACATCGTCGATGGGGAATCCAAGCTAATAGAAACTGCAGGCTTTCTAGTCCTGAAAATTTGCAATGCGAAAATGGAAGCCATCGTTCTCACGATAAAAAAATCTTGTTTAAAAAAATAATCTGCCTAATGATGATGTCACTGGAAGACGGTTTCTAAACTGCCCACAGCCCTCCTATGAGACACAGACTGAGTAGAAAAAAATCGTGCCATTTTATAATGATTATTAGTGAGGACCTATTATATGAAGATAGGTTGAAAAGTGGTGAAGTGGTCCTTTAAGACTTAAATGAACACTGTGGATTTGACTGTGTTCTCCAGGAGAAGAGCATGGTGCTGGGCAGCCTGGCTGAGAGGGCCAAGATGACAGAGCAGACCCTCAACACGGTGCCTGGGATCCAATGCAATCCAGTGCAGGGAGCCATGTACGCATTCCCACAGATCTTCATTCCTCCACGAGCTGTCCAGAAGGCCAAGGTACTGTACGTGTCGAGAGAGAGAGATCTGCCATTTTTTTCCCTTTTTGCGCTAAATGCCCAAACCAGACATGCCAGGTTGAAAGTGGTTAACAGGGTATGAATGACCATATGGAAATATTTATGAAAGAAATATGACATTTATTTTTTTATTTCATCCAGCTGTTTTATACAGATGAATGGACAATTATGAAATCAGGCAATTGTGTAATAATTGTGGATCCCACTGCAGCTCTACGAAAGCCCTGCTGTGATTGGCCAGTAGTCGTTGTGATTGACAGTTCTTGTTTTTGCGACTATGCCTAACTACGCCTAACCCTAACCTCAGTAAAACTACACCTAAACTTAACCCTACCTCAGTAAAACTATGCCTGCCCGGGAGCCAATCAGACACATGGTAAGGCGGGTCTATCCCAGAGCCATAGAGTAAGACAGAGTTACGCAAACTCCGTTCACTTCATGGGGCTTCAGTCCAATGGCGGCTCTTCTACATAGACTTCTATTGGAATGGGGAGAACTGGAAGTTTACGGAATGCATTGGAGTCTATGGGCTTGCGCGAGTACATGAACCACGTGACCGGGCTGTTTTTCTGCCCCCTCAATATCGCAACTCTTCTATTAGATAGCTCTGGTCTATCCTAGAACATTGCTGGGATTAATAATCAGCGACATGTCTACTAGAGGTGATGTGGAGAGTGTAGGTGGAGTGCACCATCTAGTGGCTGAATGTTGTATAAACGTTTTATGATGTTGGCTAGGTAACTAATGGACACAATGTCAATCAGTCAAAGAGCATCAAGTACAGCACAACAAAGTTCTTAATTATTTGCTGAAACACTTAGGGAGCCTTGTTTTTAAAAGTGATAATCATTCATTTTTCTAATGTACTGTACATCTCTAGTCCCTAGGTATGGCTCCAGACATGTTGTACTGCCTGAGGCTGCTGGAGGAGACTGGCATATGCGTAGTTCCTGGGAGTGGCTTTGGCCAACGAGAGGGGACCTACCACTTTAGGTTAGACCACTCACTCACTCACCACTTTAGGTTAGACCACTCACTCTCTCTTTCATAGAGGGGACCTACCACTTTAGGTTAGACCAGGGGTTCTCAACGTTTTTGGCCGGGGACCCCCGGAAATGCTTTGGCAATGTCTCGGGACCCCCGCCGCGCCCCCTCCCGACCCCCAATATAAATTGACTGCTACAATAACCTTAATAATAGAGACAATACACCATAAATAAATACTGAAACCAAATATAATCATTAGGGAAGGTGTATGCATGTACTATGTGTACTATATGTAAACTCTTCATTTCCACTTTCCAGCCATTCAGTTGCAAAACATTTTTTTTAATTTGGGGACCCCCCAAAATAATTTAGCGACCCCCCCCCCCCCCCCCCCCCCCACAAGGGGTCGCGACCCACGGGTTGAGAACCCACTCACTCTCTTTCTTAGAGAGGGGACCTACCACTTGTCAGTCATTCGTAGTTCGTAGCTCGCCACTTGGTGGGGCGCTATGAGCTTGTAGATCTGCTATTTTTCAATAGCTAAAGCATAACATAATGCTAACACCAAAAGGGGTTCCCGCACAAAGTGGGTTAAAAAAAATCCTATCTTAATTAAAAAAAATCCTATAAATCCTAACAGTTTTCTGAAAAAGCTGTGTTTCTATATCAGTGGTTGAGAGAACATCCAAACGGGAAGCACGCACATCTCAAAACATGTTTACGGGTGCTGGTCAAAAATATACATACATACAGAAAGAAAGGTAGGATGTCCGTACACCGTTGTTAAGCTCCCAGTAGTTTATTAATACATGGTCGTGTGCACGCGCGTCGGCAAAATTCTGTTCAGTGTCTGCAATAATTGGCAGTCGCCATATATGGAGAAGTCGATGCTTTCTGTATCCTGAAGCACTTGTTGTAGAGTTTTCCAAGTTTGCGCATCCACTATTGTGTGTGTGTGTGTGTGTGTGTGTGTGTGTGTGTGTGTGTGTGTGTGTGTGTGTGTGTGTGTGTGTGTGTGTGTGTGTGTGTGATAAAACATGCAGCTCAACTGTTGAATAAAGGAGGGAATGTTTAATGTTACTCTATTCAATACATTACAGGTCTTAAATTGACTAATAAAGTAAACCTTTATTATTTTTCCAGTGAATATAATTTCTATTTTACATGATGTGAAGCGTGTAAGGGATTTTGAGTGTTGGACGTGTGAGCCAATGGACCAATGGAGTGTTTTTCATGCAAAAATAATACTGCAATGGATTCAGAATCATGAAAACCCCTAGTTTGACCCGTCACATGCTAGTTAAAGCATAATGAAATGTTGAAAATGTTGAATTATATAGGTTGTTTATGGTATGGTCATACATATAACTGGCATTAAGCTGCTGAATTGGAATAGTTAAAATATAAACTAGAGATGTAGGTATACAAACATTTTACGGTCGCCTTAGGTGGTACCAAAATCTGTCTCGGGCCCCTTGACTAACTAACTAACCCTAACATGAATAAGCTTAACCCATTCTGGGCGGGAACCCCTTTTGGTGTTAGCATTATGTTATGCTTTAGCTATTGAAAAATAGCAGATCTACAAGCTCATAGCACAGCACCGAGTGCCGCTCTACAAGCTTGTAGGTCTGCCATTTTTGAAAAATCGTGAAAATGTGACACAAATCTTTGAATATATATTCTTTCCCAGTGGACGTTTTTAACTCAAATCTTTGCTTCTGGGAGGCCCCTGGAACAACATATTTTCAGATGGGGGTCGGCGGCCAATTACATATAATTTTGGGGGTCCTTGACATGAAAATGTTTGAGAACGACATGAGGTTTTTCAGAAAACTGATTTAGAAGGCATTTGTAGAATCGTCTAAATGGGTAACCATGAAATACCAGTACACACAGTCCGTGCATATACAATAGTAATGACTTGAGATTCAGCCATAGAGACTGCCAAGTGTTTTAACTAGACGTATCTCTTCCTACTTCCAGGATGACCATTCTGCCGAGCGCAGAGAAGCTCCAAGTGCTACTGGAGAACGTGCGACGGTTCCACATCAGTTTCCTCGAGGAGTTCTCGGAGCAGCAGGAGGAGCCTCAGAGATGAGCTAGTGTACAGCCGAGTTTGGAGCAAAGCCACTTCAGAAATGAGTCTGTGAACAAAATGCTTTACTTTAAGACTTGTATGAACCGGCAGCAATGAATGCTGATAAGGCTTTTTTTTGTGTGTGTTCCCAAAGTGAAAACAGGTTTTGACTTGATTTACAGCAACACGGTGCCTTCCTAATCCTATCATATTCGATTTTAAACACTCAAATGATATAGGCGTACGTTGGGCCGAAACATTGAAGTCCCAAGGGATATGACTTAAAGCTACTGTACATTCAGAAGATCACAACTAAACTACACATGAACTTCTTACTGTAAATATAGTATGTGTGGTCAATTTGGTCGTTCCAGTGTGCACCTACTGTACATACATAGATACATACGTGGCATTGGTTTTCTTCACATACAGATATGTACTGTATCTACTGGTTACAAGCACTAGGTTACTATAGAGGGTATGCGCGTGACATCATCGTACCTGGACGTTATGCGGGAACGCCCACTGAGTGGCAAAAAACTACTTTCTGGCCTTGACAGCCCATTCATCCAAACGGAAAAGTCCTGACTGATTGCATTAAACAATGTTAAATTCACCAACATTGCAGCTGTACGAAAAGCTTGAATTATACTCTTTCTATCTGCAAAGTTTTTGTTTCATAAAAATCCACCATAGAAACGTTATGAGCTACTTTCTGTCAAGAAATGCCCTGCGTTTGATTATTTTTGTCAGAGTGTCAGAGTTTGGAAGTGCTTGTTTTCAATAACACAACATTTTGCTGCCTCCTGCATTATGTGACATTTAGAAACGGGTGGTACGCAGGACGGTTGAGTGATTTCCAACGAGCGCTTCCAATTCCAACACTCCATGCTGCTCAATGTTTTGCCACTCAGTCTAGATGAGGGGGGCGTGTCCTGATGGGAAAATCATGCATGTGCATACTCTCTATTATCTGTCCTCTCCATTTGGAATTAACTAGTTAACTAGTCAAACATGCCTACTCTTTATTTAGGTGAAAATGTGTTTTGTCATATGACACAGTAGTTCAAGGAAGTATCAATTAGCCTTAATTGTCTGTTTAACAGTGTCAAGTTTGTTTGGCTGGTGAAGAGAGGGCTCTACGCATTAGTCGTATTTCCAGTACATGTGTAAGTGTAATTGTATTGCAGTTCCTGTTTAAATGATCGAAGGATGACAGCAGGTTGTGATTATTTGTGAAAGTTAAGCCCTTTAGGCAATTTACATTTCAAATGGAGTAGTTGATGCCATTGATTAAGACAAAAACACAGTACCTCTTTGCTTTCTGGGTGTATGGATGGACAGGACACTTATTGTTGAAATATAGTTTACATACAGTCTCAAGTCTGACGCCTTTGAAAGGTTAGTGATGGCTACTTTCCTGGTCAAAGTGGTTTGGCCAAAGGTTTGGCTGCTCCAGTCTTCTGAGACTTGAGAGTGCCTCAACTCTGACCTCTTTTGATGGTTTAGTGATGGCTACTTTGGCTTTCTGGCTCAAAGTGTTTTACTGAGGGCATCCTCCCTGTATCAGGAGGGCTGGTATTATATGAATTATACTAGACTATGGAGCCAGTTAATCAGATGTGTGTGTGTGTACAGTGATATCAAGCTGTATAGAAATTTGACAACTTCTCGTTCTCGTGAAATGGTAGCACGGTGCAGTTTTGAGAGACGTTGATTCAAAGTGTAGTTCATAAGTCCTAATTTTACAATCCTTGAATCCGTGTTTCTTGTCTGGCTTGGGCAGTTACGTTACAATAAAGCAAAGACTTAGGTAAGGTTATTATTGGTATGAAAGCTTTTTATTAGTGTTTTTAGTTTGAGCAACATCTGATGATTTGTTGAATGTTGTATTGTTCCCCCGCCAACACACCTATTGTGTTGTCAGAGCCTGTGTCGTTTGATGAGTGTCATCACAGAAAATAGCCCATCTACAAGCTCACAATTAACGAGTCACGCTATAACGCATTATGATGAGCTTGTAGATCCAGCTATAGTACATAGCTTAGAACTAAAGTATAAATGAGTCCTGCTTTTCATCCTCACTTCAGATCCCTCACAACCACCACCCTGGGCAAGACCTACACTGTAGAGGCTATCATTTGTTTGGGCGGAAATTGCGGGATTTTAGCGGAAGTATCGCTCAAAGGAAATGACGTTGATGCTTTTACAAATCAGTTTACATTCTCTGCGAATGAAACAAGTGTTGCGATTGGTCGGGAAAATATCGTATCCGGGAGGGGAATACATCTGACGGATGTTCCGTACGATTCATCCGCCGATAGCTTCTCTGCCTTACGTTGTGACCAGGCTTTTCTTTTCGCAGATAAGTAAGCCTATGGGACCGAGGCTACACAACCACAGGGTGTGGTGTTCATGAAACTGATTTTATTTGCCCTCATCATTGAGGCGCAAACAGTTGTTGTTGTTTGGTTGGTGGGAGGGGGGTGTAACACTGATTAGTCAATTAATTATTTGATACACAGATGATATTCTTCAAAGTGACTGATTCTCTTGTTTTTATGATGGAATGCCTTTTTTTCTCTTCAGTTTTTGTTTCTGGTAACACTCCAATGCATGCTTTTAGTTCTTAACGTATCTTAAAAATCTTAACGTATGTAATGTTTTGAGGTAGGGCTTAATTTCTTCTTATCTAGAACATTTTAACATGTTCAGAGCACTCTGGCAAACGAGTAGGCCTACTGTAATTCACCTTTAGCAAAGCCCCGGCCTCTCCCACTTAGACACTCCCACTTGGACACTTTCAGCCGGGCTCATTCATTCCAATGTAAATATCATGGATTTTACACATTAAATACTGGCTCATTTTTGGAACCAGACCTTAAAAATCTCTTCCAAATCAGTCAACGAGGCCTGCCATATGCACTGGAAAAATGTGTGTGGCATTTCTCTTTTAAAGGTATATTCAGTGATTTCACTTAATTCAAATATCACTTATTTTTTCTTATTTTCAGGCCAATCCTCCCTACTATAAAGTGTGCTGACCACATAAGGAGTCTGTCAAGAGTGAGCCCCTGGGGTCAAAAAACCCTAGTTTCGGTTTGGGCTTTGGGTGGCAAAGCCTTCATCCAATCAGGATGAGAGGGGCCTTCCTCCAATCATGATCGAGTGGGGAGGGCCTTGGTGCACGTGCTGTTAGTCTGTTGTACTTCCCCCACTGTAGTGCGTGCATGTGCCCATCTTGTTACCGGGGCAGACCGGGTTTTTTTCCAAATCACCCAAATCACTGAATGCTCCTTTAAAACAATGTTTTGTCATATAGGAAAACTATTGGTGGAGAGGTTTGTCTAACCCATGTTATGCTTAACTGTGATTGGACCATAGCAGTTTGGGGAGGGGCTTAGCTATAGGTCAATTGGTCTACAACTGGAACATATGAATGCATTACTTACACTTAATGTTAATGACACAGTTAACCTTTTATCCACAGACGCATCCTTTAACACATTTTATTTTGTGTATTGTAAGTGGAGAGGAGTTCTGTCTGGATACATGCTAAACTGTTTTGTGCATAAAATGGCTGCCTGGGAGGTGCTCTATGATTTTATTTTTATTTATTTCATGTCTTCATATAATAAGACTGTTACTGAAAAACTACTTTTGGATAGATTTTCTTTCTTTCTTTCTCCTTTTTTACAGTAAAGTTCTATAATGACTGAACACATGTAGTTGTGAAGTGATTTTTTCAGATGACAACCCCCCCAAAAAGATAATTGTTTTGCAATGTCAAGTGTTTCCCCCCCCCCACTACAAGTTCCAGCCATGAATAAACAAAATCACACTAATCGGCCAGTTATAGCGCCACCATGAGGCTGAGTTGAAAATGTTCAAGTGGCATTTCTTCCTCTGCCTAGTGGGAATGTGCGTGCACAATTTCACGGAAATCACACGATGTGTTCGTGATTTGCGGCATTTTGTTTGAAACTGAGTACTCCTGCGAACTTTGGAAGCCAATCTTAGCCAATCAGGAGGGAGTCTGAAAGACCAGTTTTGTTGAATGGCTCTAGAGAGACTGTGTACCAATTTGCGTGATGTTTGAACAAAATCTGTAGGTGTACTGTCTAGTGATCGACCGATATGGTTTTTGGCCGATATATCCGATCACCGATTAGTGGACAATCAAAAAGCCGATAGCCGATATTATGAACCGATTAATTTAAGTTAAAAAAAAATTGTTTTACAGTAACATAAATTCCAACACAAGAATTCCTTTAAATGCATTGGAGAATATTTATCGCTTATAAAAAAGGAAGTGCAAGAAGCACCAACATCGTTTCAGTAACACTTCCCCCCTCCATCAAATGCAGCTTTTTGAGTGGTGTAAACCACTCCTACAACTGGCTTTTTTGTGCAGAAAAAATGAGCATGGTTGCTATGTTCAAAATAATTTCTGACGTAATTAAATCACACCCGGGTGAACTGGATGACCGTAGAGCAACCATGCTCATTTTTTCTGCACAAAAAAAGCCAGTTGTGAAATCACATCCGGGTGTGATTTCATTACGTCAGACATTACGTCAGACCACAGCTGATCATGCTCAGTTCACACGGGTGTGATTTTTTTTTAATTCAAGTGCAAACATGTACTGTAGCAGCATATATATATTTTTTCCAATATCTATCTATCTATCTATGAATGCACCAAGTGTGTGTGTGTGTGTGTGTGTGTGTAATTGTCCAGAACCGACCCAAAAAAGGCCTCTGCCCGGGCTCTGGACCGGGCCCATGCGGCGCCCAGCGTCCATATATGGAGCTGGCCTGTTCTGACCTCACAGCACTCCATATTTATTTGGGCATGCCTGACACAGAAGACAGAACTCCACAAGCTGGCTGCATACTCCCTATTTGGGCATGCCTTTAATACAAATAACTCCATATATGGGCATAAAAGGGAGACAGACATAATATCTGGGTGGGGCATTCATTTCCAACTTGCATCGTTCCAAGTAGGTCAGTGCCCAATGGGCTGTAGAGGCCCTACGGGCACCGTTCTAGTTTATCAAAATTGGTGATCTACAAGCCCACACACAGCACATTGCAGCATGACATGTTGAGAGCTTGTAGATCTGCTGCCCAAACTCTCCAAAGCCATGTGACCTTGTTGTTTTTACTCCACCACTGAAATTTGCCACTTTCAAGATAGTGATCTTTTTTAATGCATGTAGAATTTGTTTTTACCATTCATTTATAGCAATAAAAGACTATGTCTCAAAACACTGGCCAACAGTAAAATTATTGGCAACTAAATTAATATGAATTAGAAATTAAGACTGACAATGCTAATGATTGGTCCATTCTTCATTGGCTTGCAGTTAGTTATTGCATATAGCCAAAATGCAATAATCATATTAGGCTGGTCAGGATGGGGGGGAAAAGTTGTCCTTCAGTTGGCTGACACACACACACACACACACACACACACACACACACACACACACGACAGGCAATCAATAGACAACGTGTTACAGCTGTTGTTTGCAGCGTTAGCAGCAGGCAGCAGCTAGCTTGGCTAACGTAGTTCTACCACTGCTCTCTGTGACTCTGTCCCTCTCACGTGTGTTTTTTATTTTGGTTAATTGAAGATGAAAACAGCAAAGCTTTTGCCTGTGTCAGGCATGCCCAAATATGGAGTGCTGTGAGGTCAGAACAGGCCAGCTCCATATATGGACGCTGGGCGCCGCATGGGCCCGGTCCAGAGCCCGGGCAGAGGCCTTTTTTGGGTCGGTTCTGGACAATTTTACACACACACACACACACACACACACACACACACACACACACACACACACACACACACACACACACACACACACACACTTGGTGCATTCATAGATAGATAGATAGATAGATAGATATTGGAAAAAATATATATATGCTGCTACAGTACATGTTTGCACTTGAATAAAAAAAAAAAGCTGCATTTGATGGAGGGGGGAAGTGTTACTGAAACGATGTTGGTGCTTCTTGCACTTCCTTTTTTATAAGCGATAAATATTCTCCAATGCATTTAAAGGAATTCTTGTGTTGGAATTTATGTTACTGTAAAACAATTTTTTTTTTAACTTAAATTAATCGGTTCATAATATCGGCTATCGGCTTTTTGATTGTCCACTAATCGGTGATCGGATATATCGGCCAAAAACTATCGGTCGATCACTAATTCTAACATCATAGATGAGTTGCATCAGAAAAATTATGCAACTGACTAAATGCAAAAGTAACCAGTTTCTGTCCCCTCCTAGTTTAAGGGACCAACTATACCTCTAAACCTTGGAACCTCATTGTATAAAATATCATGTCCAAATTAGAAATGTCTGGTGACTGGGGACAACCGGTCCTCCCTGGAGATGATATGAGCGAGGCAGGCCGTGAGACTTGGGGAAGGAGGATGTCCTTTGTCACGAGACATATGAAAGATATCACCGTACATATACGCATCTGCAGCCTACAGCCATGAATTTATCTTTATCTCTCTCTTGTCCGTGAGGTTGTATTTGTACTGTTCCTTTCTTTTCAAATGTCATCTTTTCAGCTGTTTGGAGATTGGTCGAATTTCTGAAAATGTGCTTATTTAGTGCTGAAGTTAAATCTTGTACATTTATGGCACACATGATGCAAAATTGCTTGCTCCGGGTGGGATCTCTGTTGGTTCTCTGCTCTACATGTAAAGTGTCTTCATCTTGTGATTTGACACTTAAATTTAAATTAAAATTAAATTATAAAATGTAATTGAACCGAATCTAAATCTGCTGTATGCCCATGCAGCTCATGAGGCCCAATTTATGTGAGTTTTGGACAAAATCTGTCTGGAGTAGTAGCAACAAGTGTTTCGGAGAAACCGCTAAATGGCGCTTGGCACAAATGGCCAGGGCCTGTACAAACAGAAAAGTCCTATCTGATTGTATTTACACACCGTCAAACTCACCAACATTGCAACTGTACGAAAAGCTTGAATTATCCTCTTTCTATCCTCAAAATGTTTGTTTCATGAAATCCACTGTAGACATGTTATGAGCTACTTTCTATCCTTGCAAGTGATTACTTTCTTTCCTTGCAAGTAAAGCAACGTGCCTTTTCTGCTGGGGATTGGTCAAAATGAGGGTCAATCAAACGTTTTTTTCCGGAGAAATCAATACGCGTGATTGGTTGATTTAGCACAGCTTGTACTGTTCTGGCCCGCCCATTCACCAGCGCACCAAAACACAACACAACGTGTGGACGAGAGGAAAGAGAGAAAGAAGGCTATGGATTGATTCATTTCTACAAAACACAAAGTAAAATTAAACGTTAAATATGGATCCATATCCCAACACCAACCCAATTCCCACAAAGAAAAAGAGGAAGAACGAGAGAGGGGGAAAAAAAGAAAGGCCGAGGAGAAAAGGGGAAAAATGTAGCCATGTAAGTTTATGAAACACACTGGTTTGAAGTTGGTTCGTGCTGGTTCTTCAACATACTGGATTGGCCGCATGAGATGCCAGATACATAAATGATAGATAGTATTGCTAGGCTATGAATTATAAGAACACTTTGTTCCATGTTGTACAGTATACTATAGACCTTTACATGAACACCAGATTACATTAATTTATTTTCTTATAGGCCTACTGTAGCTACAACATTATCATGTTCAACCCAGATTCGGCACAAACAAGGGACTAAATTATTTTCGCTCCTATGCCACCAAAATGTGGAACGCCCTACCAACAGTCATTAAGACATGCGAATCCCTTGACTCCTTCAAAACCGCTCTCAAAGGGCACCTACGGATGGCTGCAATTCGAAACTGGCCCCCGTAAAATCTGAATCCCCCCCCCACCGCCCCCCCCCTTTTTCCCCTCACTGTCTATGTTTCTTTTCCCTTTTTACCTCCATTATGATGAATTCCTGTACTGTTCTTTGTCTATATAGAAGTGTCTATTTGTACGTCTCTAAATGTTTTGATGAATTGAACATGGTGGACCCTGTTGTAAACAAGTGTAATGCTTAATTGGGTCGTCCACTCACAGTTAACAGCCTTTGTATTGAGTTTGTGCTTGAAATGTACTGTAATTCTGCAAACTGTTAATACAATTTTCTATCAATCAATCAACAATTTCAATCTTGGCATAGTTGGTTGTCAAAAAAAGATTTAGGCCTATTCAACATTGTAGATTTATTTTGCTATCGGCTGCCGTGTTTTGTTGTGGTAGGCTACTGTACTGTTTGTCTCCCACTAGCCTACTGTGTATACTGTATAATCCAACCTAGGAATATAGGCCAAATAAAATATATTAAGGATGTGCTGCTACTATTTTAATATGACAATTGTTACAGTTAAGACTAAGAGGCTGCTAGGCTACAGTGCAGTGCACACATACACAGTACTGTGCATTGCTCAACTCTGGATAATTCATTGATTCAAATAATCTGATGCTGTGCCAATGGTAATGAATGATACATTTTCTATGCACTCTATGCCTATATTACAGCAATTTGAAGCAAATGGGAGCAATAATAATAGTTTCTTCCATTCACTGGTCATATGAACTTTTTGATTCATACAGTCAGTTTGTCAGTGTAGTTGTGCTGTACTGGTACCGTTGCAGCCATCTATATGCTTGTTGTTTTGGTGACCAGCTTTGTCTGTTTCATTTGATCATTAGGCCTGCCTATTATTAATAATAATGATCCAATTATCAACATCAACATTACATTCACAGGGGTGCAAAAATATGAATTGAATCACAATAATTAATAAATTAAAAAGTGTGCGCTGCTACGCACGTGTGGGTGGGCCTGGCTGATGTATTCATCTCCCGGCCTGATTTGGTTTACCAGTCCGGCCGTATACGGTCGGTAGAGTAGGCCTATCTGCGCGCTGGTTGTGGTGGGCCAGTCTGGGGCCTGGGCCAAATCACGCGAAAATGACTGGGCCAAATCTTTCTCTCAGTCCAGCCCTGGCCGTAGGCTTTACTGAAAACGAGTGCTTCCAAACTCTGATGGCAAGATGGCTGAGGTCTGCAAATGCATAGACAATAGAGGGTATGCACATGCTTAAAGTGAATGGGAAATCAAGTGGCAAATCGAGTGACAAAGCAACATGCAAAGTGAGTTTAACATTGTTTAATGTTGTTTAATGCAATCAGATAGGACTTTTCTGTTTGCATGTATGGGCTGTCAAGGCCAGGAAAGTAGTTTTTTGCCACTCAGTAGGCGTTCCTGTATAACTTCCGGGTTTGGTGGTGATGTCACGCGCATACCCTCTATAGACATATAAAGGTAGACGCCCCGCCCCTTCTGGCTCTCTCAAATGGACAATTAACAGCCGGGTGTTGTGCCATTTTGTATGCAAGGCATTCCCTTGTTCTCGGTTCTGCCAGAAGATGGCGCCATATAATATGTTTTCAAAGGCCTGCCAAGGAGAATACATTTGACCCTCACATAATGCCACTTGTGATAGGCAGCCCATACTGTACACTACAGGGGTTGTTGAGGGTGTTCCAGGGGATCCCCCACTGAATGACTGATACCACCTTTATTAGCCTACATCAGGGGTGATCACACTTACTTGAGAGCTACTTTCAAAATGACCAGCTCAACAAGATCTACCCACCGAAAGAACTATTATACCATTGCTGAAAATAGTTCAAATATGTACCTGAGGGCATTGGATTAGCAGAGCTGGCGGTACATATAAGACAAATGCACTTGGGATGGGAAATATAATGGAATAGGTAGGGTTTTGTTTTGCATTTAATTTGTAACGCTACCAACGTTTGTGCACAGCAACACTGTATTGCACTGTGGGTTTGACTTTGAGCTGACAGGCCCTTTTTGATTGTCATTCAATCAATCAAATTCAAGTGGCAGAAGCCAAAAAAAGTTATTATATATAACTATAGTTATTGTGTATATATATTATATCGATGTTACTATAAGTAAGTAAACAAATTAAGAAGAAGCAGGACTCAACCATCAGGATTCAAACTCCATTCCTTTATTGTATATGTCATCACACCGGAGAGAGACTAGTGTCTCCCTCCAGAGCTCCCCCAGCACCCCCTACACACATGTCCCACACATCTTTTATACTGTCAGGAGTACAGAAAGTAACAAGAGATGGTCATTCCTTACATGGACTCTATTCTATAGTTGACTCACACAGTTTGAAATAGGTTTACATGAGTCGGCAGTCTCTAATGAGTTTGTCAGTGAAGAACAGGTGGTAATTAGAGTGTTAAGTATCAGCTACTACTAATAGGCGTCATTAAATGTATCAATACCATAGTGTTATATGCATTTTCGCCACCACAAGAACATACAAGAAAGTTGGATGGTCTAGCTTCTGTTCATTTAAAGCAGCCACTGGTGGTACTTGAGCCCCCTCTGGTGGTACAAAGAGGAGGCGCCCAAAAAAGTGTAGTTGTAGTTCTTCTGACCAAGCAATTGGTTGAAATAGGCTATCCAGCCGTGCTGAAATGAGCATGGACAGCACACCTAGCCGTTAATAGAAGATTGGAGAACGGGTTAATCACATTAGAAATATCATCAGTTGTGCTGATTAGTGAAACAGAGTTTTGTCAGAGCAGCAGCATCATTGGCTTAGGAATGGAACAACAAAAGGCAGTTATTATGGAGGTACTTGGAGACAGAGCCAAATATTTTCTGAGGTGGTACGTCAGTATGACAAGGTTGGGAACCAATATTTAAAGGACCCAGGTTTGGTATGCATTAGAGGCCACAGACCCCAATAACCGAGTGTACAAATGTAACCATAGTGCATGGCAAATATGTTTATGGATAAGGAGTAATGGGTGGCAAGATATAGCCCCAAGTCTCTTCACCAAATATAGCAGATCTACAAGCTCACAACAACTTGAGCTTATAGATCAGCTCTATGTTTTTAGTAAATGTAATTAAACAGTATGGCGTCCAATAGGACTTACCAACAGTAGTTATTTTTTAAATGGTATCCTTTGAGTTATTACAAAATGAATAGGCCTACTACTTAATCTGACTTTTGAATCCTGCACCTGACAAATGACCCAAAGTATGAAATAAACTAACACCAAAACTAAGCGTTAAATAAAAACGAATAAAAACTAGCAAACCAACTCTAAAAAGTAATTAAAACCGAATTAGAAAAGTCAAAAACTATTATAAGCTCATACAGTATTGTTTACGATCCAATAAATTGCCTCTCTGAGTTGCAATCAAAAAAGAAAAGTCTGCACAACAGCGTTAGGCTCTCAATGATATTTTACTGTGAAATAATAATTTCCGTGAGCCCTGAGCCTTTAACGAGTGTTGTGGAATCATTTTTACTCACATGCTTTACTTAAGTAAAAGTCTCAATACTGAATACTGCAATGTAGAAATAATCAAACTAGTTACAGTACTACTAGTTAATGTCCGGATTTAAACATGTACTTGATTAAAAGTACAAAGGTTTTTGGGATAAAAATGTACTTAAAGTACCAAAAGTAGAAAGTACTCATTATTCAGAAGGTCTCATTTTTCTCAAGTATTCAAATGTATAAAATCTTTAGAAAATAGCAGATCTACAAGCTCACAATGTGTCGTAGATGTGATGCATTGTGAGCTTGTAGATTGTAGAAACTATTTTCAAATGGCCGAATTGTACAGGGCTGAAGTGGTTAATGTATGTTTTGTAATTATAATCTAACTCTACAAAGTAACTATAGTAATTAAAGTTTTCAAATAAATGTAGTACATCCGAGATGTAGTGGAATTACTCGAATAGTAAAGTACAAATAACTCAAAATTACGTGTACTTAAGTAAATGTACTTAGTTATTTTATTCATGCCGTGGAAGTGTAACATAGTGGTGCTTTAACTACATTTCTTACTAAATTGAATAAAAATTTAAAAGAAAGCTGAAACATGCATATTCTATCAAGGTACAATAGTATCAGTTATTCGTATCACAACAAATCATCATCAAACTATAGTGAGACTTGTCTAGACAACTGCACATGCACTACAAAATAATTGAAACAGGATTAAACTGATTTAACAAAGTGTCCCTACTCCGTAAATGTAGAGGCAAACGTATGACAATATGGGTTAAAATGTGTTTCTGCTGAGAGACACACTGCAAGGATTTTTATTCGGTAGGGTCGAAACAAGCTATCCATCCATTATTTAGCGACATCCACACTCGGTTGCCACTAACAGGGATTTAAAAACGAAATCGCCGTGCTTCCAATCCAACACGTCGTTGCCACTGTATTTCACAGGGACACAACACAAGCCCCGTCCCACGTCCTTGCCAGCGCTGATCGCAGAGTTCAGGAGGACGGCATGGTCGTTGATGTCGATGGTGAAGGGGAAGGAGCACAGGCCGTAGCAGTTCTTGATGTCGTAGGAAGGTGGGGAGATGACAAACGAGGTGAGGTCCACGTCCAGGCTGTGCAGTCGGCAAAGTGTGGAAGTCCCTGCAGGGTCACCCTGCTGCTGCCCTGCTGCCCTTTTCACCCGCCGCCCTTTCTCTGCCTTGTGCAAGTGCATGGCCGTATGCACTGCCTTCAGCAGCAGAAAAGCACGGTACTGGCTCTCTCCTATACGTGACACGCACACGCACGCGTACACACACACACACACACACACACACACACACACACACACACACACACACACACACACACACACACACACACACATACACATACACATACACATACACACACTATACACACACTATACACTATAGGCTATAGGCCTACAAAGCTCACAGTGCGTCACTTTGTGCTGCGCTGCGAGCTTGTAGGCCTACATCTGCATTCTTACCATTTTTGAAAAATCTTGAAGATGTTTGAATTATGAGTTGGGTTAAACGCACGCACGCACGCACGCACGCACGCACGCTTACCTGTTGCTGGTCCATCCATAGGAAAATCACTTAGTGCCTTGAGCCTGTGTAGTTTCTTTATGAGCATGTGACCTGCCTCCTCCTTCTTCATCACCTGTGTTACCCACCGGACAAAAACACATTACACAGAAATGATACTTTTTGAAGAATGTAATTTATTGTCTCCACCAGGCCGAAGGCATGGGGAGAGAGTATGTTTTGCACTCCGTCCGTGTGTGTGTGTGTGTGTGTGTGTGTGTGTGTGTGTGTGTGTGTGTGTGTGTGTGTGTGTGTGTGTGTGTGTGTGTGTGTGTGTGTGTGTGTGTGTGTGTGTGTGTGTCCGTGTGTGTGTCCGTCCTTCCGTCCGTCTGTTACCAGCTAATCTCCGGCACCGTTAACCCGGTCGATGCCAAACTTTGCACACACACTCCCTGGATGCCAACGATGAACCTCTGCCCCACATTTTCCAGAACGGCCTGTTATAGCGCCACCATGAGGCAGCTTTTCACATATTTTACCTAAAACTGCACCGATCTGTGTGAAACGTTGCATGCACACTCCCTAGAGGCCAATGACAAACCTTTGACCTGCATTTTCCGCATCTGCCTTTTATAGCGCCACCAGGAGGCCGACTTTTGTAAAACACATTTTTGGATATTACTCCTCCAGATTCTGTCCAAAAATCTCACAAATCGTTACACATGGTCATGTGCTCAAGTCGGATCTGTCCAATATTTCATATTCCATCATAATTGGCTATAATTGGCTTTCACAGTTTGCAAGATTGCCCCGTTTTGAACAAAAGCCTAAAATCATGAACGCAGCATGCAATTTACGTGAAATCTTTCACACATTTTCTTACTAGGCTGAGGAATATATCCCACACTTTTCACATTGGCCTGTTATAGCGCCACCAGGAGGCCACAACCCGACCTGCCCTGGTGGAGACCTGTGCCCCGAGGGGCACTTTTTCTAGTTTGTTTTGCATTACACGGCTTGGTTGAATGCTTGATTCTGAATGGTAAATCACTGAATTCAGCGCATCCAGACTCATTTCTACGCAGTGACATTAGTCTGGCCATATGCTATAGGCTAACTTGAGTACCGGTATACTTTGTGTGTAAACTATGTTAAATTGGAACATTTCAAAAGTATACCTGGAATAATTAAGCCTATACTTAAAATGAATCTCACAAATTGAAAGTATATACATTTAATAATCTTTTACATTTACATTATATTTGAATACTAATTTACTAAAGTAGGCTAAACGTTTTTCACCTGTGTTATTTGGTCCATGGCCTCCACCAGTCTGTGTCGGAGCAGATCCAGCAGAACAGCAGGCAGGGCCAGTTCCACATGCTGCACCTTCTGAAGGACATATGTCTTCATTGTTATATTGTTTATTGTTATTGTTTATTTTTGTATATGTTTGATATACTATTGTATATGACTATTGTTATTGGTCTTTTTTATCAGCTTGCAGAGCTGTAAAGACAACCTTAAAGACGACTGTAGTGGACACGTTTTTCACGATTGGCTGCCTTTAAGACAATGGGAGATTTAGCCATAAAACCCATAGTCTGAACGGAATAAAAACCCATACTCCGGAACGCCGGAACGATGGAGGCTGTGTATGTTGTGAATCAATACCGCCCCCATCTGGCGGAGTCAGGTTAAGTCTATCACCTGAACAGATGACACATTGTATTACTGGAGTATCATCAATGCTATGCTATTTATTCCGGTTTATCGAGGGCAAAAACAAACTTGCTGCAAGCTGATATCCCTAAACTTCTTTGCCTTTTTTTACTATTTTGATAAACATTTTTGAATAGTTAAAATGGCCAGTCTACAAGCTCACATGTTTTTCAAAATAGTAAAAAAAAAGGCAAAGAAGTTTAGGGATAAGGGGTTTAGGCGGTGTCTATTTGCTCAGACACTACGACGTAAAATTCTCTATTCATTGGGAATTTAATGTTTGTGTAGGACAAAGTTTGTGCACACACACCAAAAGCTGGATATAGGAGGGGCTAGCACCCCTAAAAAATACAGTTAAAAATAGGATTTTTTTTAAATTAACCCATTCTGGGCAAAATTATTTCAGAAAACTGGAGGATTTAGAAGATTTTTTTTAAATTTCGAGGGCAGGTCAAAATGGGTTAAACAAAGTAAAAAAAATGAAGAAAAGCAAGAAAATGGCAAAAAGTGCCTACTAACCATAAGGTTGGAGGACATTAGCATTGGAGTGGAGGAGTTGATGATTGGTGCCAGGCCCAGTGTCTCACCGGAGCCCAGAGTGAGGGGAGAGTCCAGGTTCACACTGACCCGGGCCACTCTCTGAGGCATGGCATCACCCAGCAGGAACTCCTGTCCAAGGGGGAAGTTTGGATGTATTGTCACTATCATGCACAGCGACAAGAGTAAAAACTTTTTTGTTTGGCTTCCTTCAGACAATGTAGGAGCATATAGGTAATAATAATAATATTATAACAATAACTATTAATATTGTTATTAACCCATTTAGGCCTGACCTTCTAAATCCTCAAGTTTTCTGAAATAAATATGGAGGATTTAGAAGAATAGCAGACCTACAAGCTCGTAGCGCGCCACTCGGTGGCGCTCTATGAGCTTGTTGCACACAAGTAGGCCATAAATGGCCTACTAGTGGCCTACTAGTGCGCAAGCAGAGCGTGCAAGTGCTGTAGACCGCTATAAACTTTCAAATCTTAGTCTCACATATTGAATTATTAGATTTACCTATTTGCTACGTACCTTGCTTCTGAAGGAAAAAAAGTAGTATTTTTAAGTATGGTAAAATCATCGTTACGTCACCGTCAACTATACCCTGGCATTGGTACATATATTCATCACGTCATATGCTCATATGTCCATATATGTGTACATGTCTATATGTATGTATATGTAGTTTTCTGAGTGGTTGGTGGTATAATGTGATCGGCTGGGTGGTTTGATGCGTATGTACTTGACACTGAAACGTATCATCATTACGTCACCATCGTCAACCAATTATACCCTGGCATTGGTACATAATCTTTTTTCACGATTCACGGAAAACATACCTGCACGGTCAGCTTCCGTATGTCCGTATGACATCATATCACATGCATTCTAAGGGACATTGGTACATATCTTCATCACGTCATGGGACATATGCTTCGTAGCATGACAAAATGGCCCGTAGCACTTGCCCTAGCCTATCCCCTTAGATAGCACATTATGTAGACTTAGATAGTATTTTAAACAGACTTATAGCTTGTTACGTAGACAGCTCTAGAATTGCACTTTATGTAGTCATAGCACTTTATAGTACACATGTATAATATATTATATAGTATAGTATGTATAGTTTACATAGATACTCCACTGTTACGTTCTTAGTTTACGCATGATTCATGATAACTACTTTTTTTATATATGTGATGTATACCATGCTTTTGTTATTGCTTAATGTAAATCGCTCTGGATTAAGAGTCTGCTAAATCCCTAAATTGTAAAAACACACCTGCACGGTCAGCTTGGGGCCAGCATATGACGTCATAACATGTGCTGGCCCCAAACACGCGCATCGTAGCACCTGACTGAAAACATGACTTGCACGCTCTGCTTGCGCAAGTAATAAATATAGCTGCAAGCAGCGATAAGACGGAGCCAAGCAATAAAAAAAATCACACCCCCGTGTGAACTGAGAGGTGCGGGCTGCTCAACAACACTGCTCGCTTTTCAAAATGTCATTATGCTTTAAGTAGCATGTGACATGTCAAACTAGGGGGGTTTTCATGTTTCTGAATCCATTCCACGTAGTTTTGCATGAAAAACACTCCTCCGGCTAAAAAACGGCCATAGCCATCATCACAAAAGTGATGAGGTCAGCACATTTGGCCAAATTTAGCCCAAGGCAGTGACATATCTCTGGCTTACAACCTACAGGGGTCAATTCTCGAGCAGCCCAGTCCACACACACGCAGGTCTAGAGCGGTTCTAGAGCAATAAATAAATAAAATACAATATAATTATAGGCTATACCGATACAAAACATTTTTCAATCAATCAATCAATCTTTATTTGTCACATACATATTTAAAAACGTATCTTTAAAATGCAGTGAAATGTACGTAGTTCAGCCCCACAGAAGTGAGCAGTAAAACAGGACAAGAAGACTAAAAGCTAAATAAATTCTACCATTTAAAAACTTCCATCCCTAAAACCAGCAAGACTATAATAAATAATTAAGTTAGACTACAATACTAATAATAATGTCCATTTGTGTCATGTCCATATGAAGTCCCTGTGAAGGGGTGGGGGAGGTTGTATGTGCATACGTGCACGTGCACGTGTACTCAACTGCCCCCTCTCCACGCCCAAGTGCGTGGGTGATGACCCGATCCCTGCCGTCTCTCAAGGTACATGTCATCATTTAGAATCCTAATGGCCTGGGGAAAAAAGTTTTTCCTCAGTCTTTTTTTCTCAGTATACACAGCATACACAGTGCTGCCTTGATCCCGCCTCTAGCTGCCGCTGATTGGCCAGGCCGTTTTGTGCCCGGGCATCAAGTCTGCCTGAGAGTTCCCAGATGGGAGCAGGAGGGGGGAACCCAGTGTACTCTCTGCTGCCCCATCTGGCGGAGTCAGGTTATACTTGTGTAGCCTAGGCCTATTAGATTTGTAGCCTAGCCTTAGATTTTTTTGAGGGGCGAATGCATGGCTTTTACCTCATATGGCAGCCAAGTCTATTGGATTTTAAATGTTTAAGAACACTTACGACGTAAATCGTTTGCCAGCAAAGTCTATGAACTTTGACATTATTTTGTTTAGAGCAGGGGGAGCACTTTACAGCAATCCAAGTCTATATGAACATATAGTAGCGCTTTAGGAAGCACTTTACAGCCAGCCAAGTAAATGGACTTTAATGTTTGTTTCGAGCACTTACTGTATGACATAAAATGTTTGCCAGCCAAGTCAACGGACTTTAATGTTTTTTTCGGGCACTACATGACGACGTAAGACGTCATGTGGCCGATGTAAATACAGTGGGTGCCCCTTAGGCCTCACTCACACCTTCGCATCTAGCATACAACATTGTTGAATGCTAGATGTAAACAAAGGGTTTGTTTACATCTTGCCCCAATGCATTTCCAATGGAAGTCACATGGTTTGACACAACATTTTTGTTGTACGGCTTTCGGCTGTGTTTCGACTGCCCCCCCTCCCCCTCATACAACAAAAATGTTGCGTCAAACCATGTGACTCCCATTGGAAATGAATTGCGAACTTGCATCAGTAAACAAGTCTCATGCATCAGCTATACATCAATCTGTTGTGCACGTGTGAGTCAGGCCTTAGCCTGGCTTGGACATACTAACTGCCCCTCACTTTTATCAATTAATGAAAATTCTTTGATTTGTTTGATATTTAAAATGAAAAACTAAATGTAGGAAATAATACTAAGGAGATATTTATTTACTCGTGACCCATACAAATGGACTCGCGACCAAAACCTGGGCAGTATATAGCATGTATAGCACTTTTCACAGAGACTCACAAAGTGCTTTGCCGTATACAACATGAAGTGATATACATACAGTCAGTATTTTTCAGAAGCTGGCCGAGCTGCCACAGTATAGCTTACCTGGAGCTCAGAAAGGAAGGATAAAGTGTCTAATGGCCCCTGGGTGGATCCGGTAATCGCTGCTCCTTTCTGTCCTGTAGAGTGTAGAGCAGTGGTTTTCAACTCGGTAAGACCCAACGATGCTTTTCGGTAACATTTTTATTTTAATTAATCACTTAATTTTTTTTCTTTTTTTTCTATTCTATTCTTGTTTCACCTAAACATCAACATTGATGTTCATTGTTTAGTCTTGCAATGCCATTGGTCATGATATTTGCATATAAATACCCCCCACAGAGGCACAAATTTACACAACTTCAAAATCTCTGGACTGCAATTTCTAATCAAAATTGACCTATGACCTTTAATATTTAACCCTGATAAAAGTAACTAAAATGCATGTAATACATATATTTGTGTGATCATTAGAATGTCTAGAACAGGGTTCCCCAATAGGCGGCCCGCGGGCCATTTGCGTCCCGCGGAGCGCCCCCTTGCGGCCCCCTTGTTGGGGGGGGGGGTCCCAGATATAAATGGCATTAAATGGGGGTCAGTAGCCTATGCATGTCAAACTGGGCATCCTTTTCAAATGGGGTCTTGCCCTGAAAATGAGGGCAAGACCTTGACCTCACACGTGCGGACTCGGCCCCCAGCCTGGTACCCTAGTCAAAATATTGCCCTTGAGAAAAAATAATTGGGGAACCCTGGTCTAGAACATGTATCATGTATTATTGTGAAAGATATCCACCGAATGTAAATTATTAATTTATTATTATTTTAATATTATTTTATGTGCATAACATTTTCATTAAACTTTTTTTTTTTTAACATATTTTTTAACATAAGTCCTAGTAGTACAAAGTAGTAGTAAGGTTGAAATCTCTTTTTTGCAAGTAGAAATGTATCCGGTCTTACAGGTAAGGTACAATAGCCTCTCAGACCCAAAACTTTGAGTGTTGTCGTTGGATAGATTGGATAGATTTTGTCCATATTTCCATGCCGTATTGATGTAGGGCATTAAGCAACTAGTCGACTAGTAAATCCACTAGCCGACTAGTTGACTAGTTTTTTTCCCCCCGATTTTGTAGGCCTCAAGATCAGGTAGATTATAGTTATAGTCACCAATGTACACAATTTTTAAATGTACAAATATTTATTCCCCCCCCCCCCCAAAAAAAACATACAGTAAACTAGGCAACTAGTAAAAAATTACTAGAAGTGAATGCCCTATATTGATGTTGTACCTATAGCAGAGATAACAGGCAGACATTGATCTCTAATTGTGTAGATTTCTTGTAAATTAAGTAGTAAGTAGTAAGTAAGTAAAACATTTTTATAGAGCACTTTTCAAAACGATGTTACAAAGTGCTGTACAACAAGGTAAAACAATCATGTTAACAATAGAAGGTAAAACATTGAAATGCAAATAAATCAAGTATAAATACATCAACAATAAGAGGTAAAACATTGAAATGCAAATACATCAAGAAAATACATCATAAAATAAAGTGCTGTGGAAATAAGCCTCTTATCTCATGACTATGGATGTCAAATAGTACCTGGTTGTTGGGCCAGCTCCAGTCCATCCATGCTGTCCTCTGTCCATCCCTCTGTTCCCCTGGAGAGGGACACCACAACACAAATCAGGGCAAAATGCATGTTTTATGTCTCTCGGTATGAGGAGGCCTTTTATTTATAATGTACAAACGGTCACACCTCTCTCTGAAAAGTCCCTCCCTCAAAATGTATAGTTTCTATATATGGTAATATTGATCTGGGTTCTGCCTGCCTGTGTTGGTATGTAGGACACAGCTGCGTTGGGTCGAGTAAGGAGCCAAGAACTTACATGACCTATTCACGTTTGGAAACCCCAGTCTGACTCCAAGAGTTACATAGGGTCACAGCCTTAGTTTATAGCTTTCACTCCCACAACAGCCAACCCCCAAAATAGTCTCAAGACTTAAAGGGATAGTTCAGATTTTTTGAACTTAAGTTGTATGAAATACTTGCCATTAATATAGTGGTTGCAACTGTATTCATTGATTGCCCGAGTCCCATGGTGGGAGTTCTGCTCCTGCGTGGCCCCCAGTGCCCCCCACAAAATGACCGGAACTACTTGATATTTCACCAAAACCAGAGCAGAACTCCCACCACAGGACTCGGGCAATCAATTAATACAGTTGCAACCACTATATTAATGGCAAGTATTTCATACAACTTAAGTTCAAAAAATCTGAACTATCCCTTTAAGCCTCTTCTCACAGTAACAAAGTAAAACTAGAAAGCAGTTCCTGTAGAAACTGCGTGGGCTCGCTAAAAACGCAATGTATAAAGTTATAGCTGTGTCTGTGGGACCACCCACCAAGTCTGAACACTGGAAAAAAGTACAAAAAGTTAAAAAGTATAACAAATTGTAAAAAATAATAATATAAGCATAAATAACTGCTTTTTTTTAAGTTAAAAAGTTTTTCTTTTACGTTTTTTTTAAGTTTTTAATTTTGAAGTTTTCTTTTGAAGTTTTTTTTTAAGTTTAAAAAAAAAAAGTTTTTAAAAAAAAAAGTTTAAAAAAAAAAAGAAATTTAAAAAAAAAAAAAGTTTAAAAAAAAAAAAAAGTTTAAAAAAAAAAAAAAGTTTAAAAAAAAAAAAAAGTTTAAAAAAAAAAAAAAGTTTAAAAAAAAAAAAGTTTAAAAAAAAGTGAAAAAAAAAAGTTTAAAAAAAAAAAAGTTTTTCATTTTTAAGTTTTCTTTTTTAAGTTTTTTATTTTTAAGTTTAAAAAAAAAAAAGTTTAAAAAAAGAAAAGTATAAAAAAAAAGAAGTTTAAAAAAACTTGTGGTGTTGGTACGATCGAAAATGTGGTTATAAGAGCGAGTTAAGAATTGTCTTCACGATACTTTCCTCGTAAGAATTATACAATGGAGGTCAATGGGCAGCTTGACTGTATTTGTGCCACTTAAAAGGCCGTAGTTGACATTCTGTATGTATCTGTGCTTTGGTGGTTACATTGTGTGAAAGAGGACATGTGTGGCTACAAAATGACCAAAGAACATCCATGTAAAGTGAATATTTTGGCCAGGACGACAATTTGTTTGGTAGATTTCCGAGGGAAGCATTTCAGTTTCCACACTCTACTCAAGGAGGCCCCGCACTCTAAGGGCGCACTGATTAGGCGATACGGCCTGCGATTGAACTGCGATTTCGGAAAAACCGTGTAACATATTCGAATACGGTTTGAACCACGACAAAGCCCACAGTCGTGTGAGCTAGCTAAAGTTTAAATCACGTTTCTACGACAAAGTATGCCAGAGTAATGAGGCTGCAAAAGTGAGGTTGATTTAGAGATAAAATCCCATACATTGTCTATGAGAGAAACATTTTATAAATAAAGTTAAATATTTTAAAAAGTATAAACTTTTTCAAAACGTTTTCACCAATGAAAATTCAAAGGTTGATGAACATTTTAAAGTTTGAATGGAGTTTCGCTGATATAGGCCCCTCCCAGTAATTTTGCCAGCCAATTACAATGTGAAGTCACCCTTGTGATCATGCATAAGTCATTCGGAGGGGATTTCCCACCCGAAATCATGTTTTTGCAATAAACTGGTAATTGTTTTTGCAATTGTAGCGCCCCCTATGGATGAAAATGGAATTGCTTTTGGCTCTGCGTTGATTAAGCCACCCTCGACATGTGATTTGGATTTGGGATGGATCGGACATTCCGTGCGTGAATTGTGGCATTTTTTGTAAAATAGGCCCCTCCCACTAACTTCGGAAGACGATTACGGACGAACGATACAGAAGATCAAAATTCTGACTGTGCTGTTTTAATCGGATAGGTCCGGAGATCATGTGTACCGATTTTTGTGAGATTTGGACAAAATCTGTAGGTGGAGGATCCAAAAGTGTGTTTTGAACAAAATTAAAAATGGCGGAAAATCTATCTAGACGCAAATGGGCGGGGCCTATATGGGGAGATGCGTCATGACCCAAGGAATCCAGGGGAAAAAAAAATTGATTGTACGACCTATGGTTCAAGAGTTATACGCCAAAACGTAAAGTGGGCTGTTATAGCGCCACCATGAGGCCGATCAATATACTTATACGGTTATTAATTTTAGTAATTATTATGAACCTTCCCCCCAAGTGTTGTAACTGTAGCCCGTACGGTCTCAGAGGGAAAAATACTTGAATGTGAGTTTTTGCATTTTCCCATTCATGTCAATGGGGAAATTTAATCCACTAATTAATTAATATCAATTAAACTTTACAACGGATGTCTTAGCAAGGAGATAGCACACTATTCCCGATAAAGCCGGTCGTTTTGACATATGGCTCAAGTGTGTGCGGCAAAAACTGTGGGAGGAGTAGCACATCAAAATAAAGTTTATACAGAAAGAAAACAAGAAAGAAAGAAACTAGAAAGCAGTTCCTGTAGAAACTGCGTGGGCTCGCTAAAAACGCAATGTATAAAGTTATAGCTGTGTCTGTGGGACCACCCACCAAGTCTGAACACTGGTTTTTCATTTTTAAGTTTTCTTTTTTAAGTTTTTTATTTTTAAGTTTTTTTTTAAGTTTAAAAAAAAAAAGTTTAAAAAAAAAAAGTTTAAAAAAAAAAGAAGTTTAAAAAAAAAAGTTTTTTAAAAAAAAAAGTTTAAAAAAAAAAGTAAAAAAAAAGTTTAAAAAAAAAAGTTTAAAAAAAAAAGTTTAAAAAAAAAAAGTTTTAAAAAAAAAAAGTTAAAAAAAAAAAAGTTAAAAAAAAAAAAGTTTAAAAAAAATATATTTTTTAAGTTTATATTAGTGTTCCTATTGGTGGTGTAAGTCCATAAACAAATTGTCAGGACTGTATCATGCTGCAAACAAAAGTTAGAGCTGTGTAAAGGCCAGCCAATGGGAAGACAGAAGGGCGGGGCTTAAGCAATTAATTAAGTACAGCGTGCTCCTATTGGTGGTCTAAGCCCATGGAGCAAATTGCAAGACTGTAGCATGCTGCAAGCAAAAGACAGGGTTTTTGTGTGTGTGTGTGTGTGTGTGTGTGCGTGTGCGTGCGCGTGCACGTGCGTGTGCACGTGCGTGCGTGTGCATGCATGCGTGTGTCTGTGACTCTGTGTGTAGAGCCTAATTGCACAAATAGCAGACCTACAAGCTGCGTGCGTGCGTGCGTGCGTGCGTGCGTATGCATGCGTGTGTCTGTGACTGCACAAATAGCAGACCTACAAGCTCACAAGGTTTCGCAGAGCAACTCATTGAGATCTTGTAACTCTAATGTCAGCCCTGTAATTAAGCCCTTATATGTCTCAGCTGTGGGAGAGTAAAACAGTGCTTCACTATGACTGGGAGATTTCAATGGGCCTGAATAGGGAAAAACCTATGCCCGAACAAATTGCTCTATCGCAAAAAGTAAAAGTCGAATGCAAATATTTTTTTCACTTTGAGTGGCCTGAGCCATTGAGGTACAACATGTGCGATGGTGGTGTTGGTACGATCGAAAATGTGGTTATAAGAGCGAGTTAAGAATTGTCTTCACGATACTTTCCTCGTAAGAATTATACAATGGAGGTCAATGGGCAGCTTGACTGTATTTGTGTCACTTAAAAGGCCGTAGTTCACATTCTGTATGTATCTGTGCTTTGGTGGTTACATTGTGTGAAAGAGGACATGTGTGGCTACAAAATGACCAAAGAACATCCGTGTAAAGTGAATATTTTGGCCAGGACGACAATTTGTTTGGTAGATTTCCGAGGTGAAGCATTTCAGTTTCCACACTCTACTCAAGGAGGCCCCGCACTCTAAGGGCGCACTAATTAGACGATACGGCCTGCGATTGAACTGCGATATCGGAGAAACCGTGTAACATATTCGAATACGGTTTGAACCACGAAAAAGTCCACAGCCGTGTGAGCTAGCTAAAGTTTAAATCACGTTTCTACGACAAAGTATGCCAGAGTAATGAGGCTGCAAAAGTGAGGTTGATTTAGAGATAAAATCCCATACATTGTCTATGAGAGAAACATTTTATAAATAAAGTTAAATATTTTAAAAAGTATAAACTTTTTCAAAACAACTTTTTCACCAATGAAAATTCAAAGATTGATGAACATTTTAAAGTTTGAATGGAGTTTCAAAGTGAAAGTATGACAGAGTAATAAGAGCACAAAAAAGTCAACTGTGAAAAATGGGACGTTTCTCCCATCGACTCTCATTATAAAGAATGTCAAAAAAAGTTAAAAAGTTAAAAAGTTAAAAAAGTATAAACAATTGTAAAAATCTAAATGCAAGCACACATAACTGCAAAGAGCTGAACAGTTTGAAGTTTGAACTAAATTTCTAGCATAAAGTGTGTGAAAGTAGTAGGAATTCGAAAAAAGGGCGGAAATTGGAATAAAGCAAGAATAAATATAAACTGGCAATAACTAGTGTGTGCTCGCTGTTGCGAGCCCACAACTAGAAAGCAGTTCCTGTAGAAACTGCGTGGGCTCGCTAAAAACGCAATGTATAAAGTTATAGCTGTGTCTGTGGGACCACCCACCAAGTCTGAACACTGGTTTTTCATTTTTAAGTTTTCTTTTTTAAGTTTTTTATTTTTAATTTTTTTTTTAAGTTTAAAAAAAAAAAGTTTTTAAAAAAAAAGTTTTTAAAAAAAAGAAGTTTAAAAAAAAAAAGTTTTTAAAAAAAAAAAGTTAAAAAAAAAAAGTTAAAAAAAAGTTTAAAAAAAAAAAGTTTAAAAAAAAAAGTTTAAAAAAAAAAAGTTTAAAAAAAAAAAAAGTTAAAAAAAAATTATTTTTTAAGTTTATATTAGTGTTCCTATTGGTGGTGTAAGTCCATAAACAAATTGTCAGGACTGTATCATGCTGCAAACAAAAGTTAGAGCTGTGTAAAGGCCAGCCAATGGGAAGACAGAAGGGCGGGGCTTAAGCAATTAATTAAGTACAGCGTGCTCCTATTGGTGGTCTAAGCCCATGGAGCAAATTGCAAGACTGTAGCATGCTGCAAGCAAAAGACAGGGTTTTTGTGTGTGTGTGTGTGCGTGTGCGTGCGCGTGCACGTGCGTGTGCACGTGCGTGCGTGTGCATGCATGCGTGTGTCTGTGACTCTGTGTGTAGAGCCTAATTGCACAAATAGCAGACCTACAAGCTGCGTGCGTGCGTGCGTGCGTGCGTGCGTGCGTATGCATGCGTGTGTCTGTGACTGCACAAATAGCAGACCTACAAGCTCACAAGGTTTCGCAGAGCAACTCATTGAGATCTTGTAACTCTAATGTCAGCCCTGTAATTAAGCCCTTATATGTCTCAGCTGTGGGAGAGTAAAACAGTGCTTCACTATGACTGGGAGATTTCAATGGGCCTGAATAGGGAAAAACCTATGCCCGAACAAATTGCTCTATCGCAAAAAGTAAAAGTCGAATGCAAATATTTTTTTCACTTTGAGTGGCCTGAGCCATTGAGGTACAACATGTGCGATGGTGGTGTTGGTACGATCGAAAATGTGGTTATAAGAGCGAGTTAAGAATTGTCTTCACGATACTTTCCTCGTAAGAATTATACAATGGAGGTCAATGGGCAGCTTGACTGTATTTGTGTCACTTAAAAGGCCGTAGTTCACATTCTGTATGTATCTGTGCTTTGGTGGTTACATTGTGTGAAAGAGGACATGTGTGGCTACAAAATGACCAAAGAACATCCGTGTAAAGTGAATATTTTGGCCAGGACGACAATTTGTTTGGTAGATTTCCGAGGTGAAGCATTTCAGTTTCCACACTCTACTCAAGGAGGCCCCGCACTCTAAGGGCGCACTAATTAGACGATACGGCCTGCGATTGAACTGCGATATCGGAGAAACCGTGTAACATATTCGAATACGGTTTGAACCACGAAAAAGTCCACAGCCGTGTGAGCTAGCTAAAGTTTAAATCACGTTTCTACGACAAAGTATGCCAGAGTAATGAGGCTGCAAAAGTGAGGTTGATTTAGAGATAAAATCCCATACATTGTCTATGAGAGAAACATTTTATAAATAAAGTTAAATATTTTAAAAAGTATAAACTTTTTCAAAACAACTTTTTCACCAATGAAAATTCAAAGATTGATGAACATTTTAAAGTTTGAATGGAGTTTCAAAGTGAAAGTATGACAGAGTAATAAGAGCACAAAAAAGTCAACTGTGAAAAATGGGACGTTTCTCCCATCGACTCTCATTATAAAGAATGTCAAAAAAAGTTAAAAAGTTAAAAAGTTAAAAAAGTATAAACAATTGTAAAAATCTAAATGCAAGCACACATAACTGCAAAGAGCTGAACAGTTTGAAGTTTGAACTAAATTTCTAGCATAAAGTGTGTGAAAGTAGTAGGAATTCGAAAAAAGGGCGGAAATTGGAATAAAGCAAGAATAAATATAAACTGGCAATAACTAGTGTGTGCTCGCTGTTGCGAGCCCACAACTAGAAAGAAGCAATTCTGGGAAATTGCAAAGTGTGGTTGCCTCACTCGCTGATATAGGCCCCTCCCAGTAATTTTGCTAGCCAATGACAATGTCAAGCCACCCTTGTGATCATGTGTAAGTAATTCAGAGTGTTTTTTCCCCCCTGAAATCATGTTTTTGCAATAAACGGGTAATTGTTTTTGCAACTGTAGCGCCCCCCTATGGATGAAAATGGAATTGCTTTTGGCTCTGCGTTGATTAAGCCACCCTCGACATGTGATTTGGATTTGGGATGGATGGGACATTCCGTGCGTGAATTGTGGCATTTTTTGTAAAATAGGCCCCTCCCACTAACTTCGGAAGACGATTACGGACGAACGATACAGAAGATCAAAATTCTGACTGTGCTGTTTTAATCGGATAGGTCCGGAGATCATGTGTACCGATTTTTGTGAGATTTGGACAAAATCAGTAGGTGGAGGATCCAAAAGTGGGTTTTGAACAAAATTCAAAATGGCGGAAAATCTATCTAGACGCAAATGGGCGTGGCCTATATGGGGAGATGCGTCATGACCCAAGGAATCCAGGAAAAAAATAATTTTGATTTTACCACCTACGGTTCAAGAGTTATACGCCAAAACGTAAAGTGGGCTGTTATAGCGCCACCATGAGGCCGATCAATATACTTATACGGTTATTAATTTTAGTAATTATTATGAACCTTCCCCCCAAGTGTTGTAACTGTAGCCCGTACGGTCTCAGAGGAAAAAATACTTGAATGTGAGTTTTTGCATTTTCCCATTCATGTCAATGGGGAAATTTAATCCACTAATTAATTAATATCAATTAAACTATACAACATTTCTCTTAGAAACGAGCAAGCACATCATTCCCGATGAAGCCGGTCGTTTTGACATATGGCTCAAGTGTGTGCGGCAAAAACTGTGGGAGGAGTAGCACTCCAAAATAAAGTTTATACAGAAAGAAAACAAAAAGAAGAAATAAAAGGTAAGGGGAACAATAGTATGGTTGCCCATAGGCAACCACACTAACTAGAAAGAAGCAATTCTGGGAAATTGCAAAGTGTGGTTGCCTCACTGGCTGATATAGGCCCCTCCCAGTAATTTTGCCAGACAATTACAATGTCAAGTCACCCTTGTGATCATGCGTACGTCATTCGTAGGGGATTTCACCCCCAAAAGCATGTTTTTGCAACAAACGGGTAATTGTTTTTGCAATTGTAGCGCCCCCTATGGATGAAAATGGAATTGCTTTTGGCTCTGCGTTGATTAAGCCACCCTCGACATGTGATTCAGATTTGGGATGAATCGGACATTCCGTGCGTGAATTGTGGCATTTTTTGTAAAATAGGCCCCTCCCACTAACTTTGGAAGACGATTACGGACGAACGATACGGAAGATCAAAAGTCTGACTGTGCTGTTTTAATCAAATAGGTCCGGAGATCATGTGTACCGATTTTTGTGAGATTTGGACAAAATCTGTAGGTGGAGGATCTAAAAGTGTGTTTTGAACAAAATTCAAAATGGCGGAAAATCTATCTAGACGCAAATGGGCGTGGCCTATATGGGGAGATGCGTCATGACCAAAGGAATCCAGGGGGAAAATATTTTTGTTTTTATGACCTACCGTTCAAGAGTTATAATGCAAAACGTAAAGTGGGCTGTTATAGTGCCACCATGAGGCCGACCGATGTAATCATAAGTTAATTAATTTTCGTAATTATTATGAACCTCCCCTCCAAATGTTGTAACTACAGCCCTTAAGGTCTCAGAGAAACAAATGGTTGAATGTGAGTTTTGGCATTTTCCCATTCAAGTGAATGGGGGAAATTAATTCACTAATTAATTAATATCAATTAAACTATACAACGGATGTCTTAGCAAGGAGATAGCACACGATTCCCGATAAAGCCGGTCGTTTTGACATATGGCTCGAGTGTGTGCGGCAAAAACTGTGGGAGGAGTAGCACGACAAAATAAAGTTTATACAGAAAGAAAACAATAAATAAAGAAAGAAATAAAAGGTAAGGGGAACAATAGTATGGTTGCCCATAGGCAACCACACTAACAAGTCACCCTTGTGATCATGCGTAAGTAATTCGAGGGTTTTTCCCCCCGAAAATATGTTTTTGCAACAAACTGGTAAGTGTTTTTGCAATTGTGGCGCCCCCTATGGATTCAAATAGAATTGCTTTTGGCTCTGCGTTGATTAAGCCACCCTCAACATGTGATTCAGATTTGGGATGGATCGGACATTCTGTGCGTGAATTGTGGCATTTTTTGTAAAATAGGCCCCTCCCACTAACTTTGGAAGACGATTACGGACGAACGATACGGAAGATAAAAATTCTGACTGTGCTGTTTTAATCGAATAGGTCCGGAGATCATGTGTACCGATATTTGTGAGATTTGGACAAAATCTGTAGGTGGAGGATCCAAAAGTGTGTTTTGAACAAAATTCAAAATGGTGGAAAATCTATCTAGACGCAAATGGGCGGGGCCTATATGGGGATATGCGTCATGACCCAAGGAATCCAGGAAAAAAATAATTTTGATTTTACGACCTACGGTTCAAGAGTTATATGCCAAAACGTAAAGTGGGCTGTTATAGCGCCACCATGAGGCCGATCAATATACTTATAAGGTTATTAATTTTAGTAATTATTATGAACCTTCCCCCCAAGTGTTGTAACTGTAGCCCGTACGGTCTCAGAGGAAAAAATACTTGAATGTGAGTTTTTGCATTTTCCCATTCAAGTGAATGGGGAAAATTAATTCACTAATTAATTAATATCAATTAAACTATACAACATTTCTCTTATCAATCAACAAGCACTCACTGGCTGATATAGGCCCCTCCCAGTAATTTTGCCAGCCAATTACAATGTCAAGTCACCCTTGTGATCATGCGTAAGTCATTCGTAGGGGATTTCCCCCCCAAAAGCATGTTTTTGCAACAAACGGGTAATTGTTTTTGCAATTGTAGCGCCCCCTATGGATGAAAATGGAATTGCTTTTGGCTCTGCTTTGATTAAGCCACCCTCGACATGTGATTCAGATTTGGGATGGATCGGACATTCCGTGCGTGAATTGTGGCATTTTTTGTAAAATAGGCCCCTCCCACTAACTTCGGAAGACGATTACGGCTGAACGATACAGAAGATCAAAATTCTGACTGTGCCGTTTTAATTGGATAGGTCCAGAGATCATTTGTACCAATTTGTGTGCGATTTGGACAAAATCTGTAGGTGGAGGATCCAAAAGTGTGTTTTGAACAAAATTCAAAATGGCGGAAAATCCATCCTGACGCAAATGGGCGTGGCCTATATGGGGAGATGCGTCATGAGCCAAGGAATCCAGGGAAAAAATAATTTGTTTTTATGACCTACGGGTCAAGAGTTAGAAGGCAAAACGTAAAGTGGGCTGTTATAGCGCCACCATGAGGCCGACCGATATAATTTTATGTTAATTAATTCTTGTAATTATTATGAATCTCCTCCCCAAGTGTTGTAACTACATCCCTTACGTTCTCAGAGAAACAAATAGTTGAATGTGAGTTTTCCCATTTTCCCATTCAAGTGAATGGGGGAAATTAATTCACTAATTAATTCATATCAATTAAACTATACAACAGTTCTCTTATCAATCAACAAGCACACGATTCCCGATGAAGCCGGTCGATTTGACATATGGCTCGAGTATGTTCGGCAAAAACTGGGGGAGGAGTAGCACGGCAAAATAAAGTTTATACAGAATAATAAAGAAACATAGAAAGAAAGAAAGAAAGAAAGAAATAAAAGGTAAGGGAAACAATAGTATGGTTGCCCATAGGCAACCACACTAACTAGAAAGCAGTTCCTGTAGAAACTGCGTGGGCTCGCTAATAACGCAATGTATAAAGTTATAGCTGTGTCTGTGGGACCACCCACCAAGTCTGAACACTGGTTTTTCATTTTTAAGTTTTCTTTTTTAAGTTTTTTTTTAAGTTAAAAAAAAAAAAGTTTTTTTAAAAAATAGTAAAAAAAAAAAAAAAAGAAGTTAAAAAAAAAAGTTTTTAAAAAAAGTTTAAAAAAAAAAAAGTTTAAAAAAAAAGTTTTTAAAAAAAGTTTAAAAAGAAAGTTTAAAAAGAAAAGTTTTTAAAAAAAAGTTTTTTAAAGAAAGTTTAAAAAAAAAAGTTAAAAACAAAAAAAAAGGTTTTTTAAAAAAAAAGTTTAAAAAAAGTTTAAAAAGTTTTTAAAAAAAAAAGTTTAAAAAAAAAAGTTTAAAAAAAAGTTTAAAAAAAAAAAGTTTAAAAAAAAAAAAGTTTTAAAAAAAAAGTTTAAAAAAAAAGGGTGAAAAAAAAGGTTAAAAAAAAAAGTTAAAAAAAAAATAGTTTTTAATTTTTAAGTTTTCTTTAAGTTTTTTATTTTTTAAGTTTAAAAAAAAAAAAGTATAAAAAAAAAGAAGTTTAAAAAAAATATATTTTTTAAGTTTATATTAGAGTGTTCCTATTGGTGGTGTAAGTCCATAAACACATTTTCAGGACTGTATCATGCTGCAAACAAAAGTTAGAGCTGTGTAAAGGCCAGCCAATGGGAAGACAGAAGGGCGGGGCTTAAGCAATTAATTAAGTACAGCGTGCTCCTATTGGTGGTCTAAGCCCATGGAGCAAATTGCAAGACTGTAGCATGCTGCAAGCAAAAGACAGGGTTTTTGTGTGTGTGTGTGTGTGTGTGTGTGTGTGTGTGTGCGCGTGCACGTGCGTGTGCGTGCACGTGCGTGCGTGTGCATGCATGCGTGTGTCTGTGACTCTGTGTGTAGAGCCTAATTGCACAAATAGCAGACCTACAAGCTGCGTGCGTGCGTGCGTATGCATGCGTGTGTCTGTGACTGCACAAATAGCAGACCTACAAGCTCACAAGGTTTCGCAGAGCATCGTGAAGACAATTCTTAACTCGCTCTTATAACCACATTTTCGATCGTACCAACACCACCATCGCACATGTTGTACCTCAATGGCTCAGGCCACTCAAAGTGAAAAAAATATTTGCATTCGACTTTTACTTTTTGCGATAGAGCAATTTGTTCGGGCATAGGTTTTTCCCTATTCAGGCCCATTGAAATCTCCCAGTCATAGTGAAGCACTGTTTTACTCTCCCACAGCTGAGACATATAAGGGCTTAATTACAGGGCTGACATTAGAGTTACAAGATCTCAATGAGTTACTTTCCTCGTAAGAATTATACAATGGAGGTCAATGGGCAGCTTGACTGTATTTGTGTCACTTAAAAGGCCGTAGTTCACATTCTGTATGTATTTGTGCTTTGGTGGTTACATTGTGTGAAAGAGGACATGTGTGGCTACAAAATTACCAAAGAACATCCGTGTAAAGTGAATATTTTGTCCAGGACGACAATTTGTTTGGTAGATTTCCGAGGGAAACATTTCAGTTTCCACACTCTACTCAAGGAGGCCCCGCACTCTAAGGGCGCACTAATTAGGCGATACGGCCTACGATTGAACTGCGATATCGGAAAAAACGTGTAACATCTTCGAATACGGTTTGAACCATGAAAAAGTCCACAGCCGTGTGAGCTAGCTAAAGTTTAAATCACGTTTCTACGACAAAGTATGCCAGAGTAATGAGGCTGCAAAAGTGAGGTTGATTTAGAGATAAAATCCCATACATTGTCTATGAGAGAAACATTTTATAAATAAAGTTAAATATTTTAAAAAGTATAAACTTTTTCAAAAAAACTTTGTCACCAATGAAAATTCAAAGATTGATGAACATTTTAAAGTTTGAATGGAGTTTCAAAGTGAAAGTATGACAGAGTAATAAGAGCACAAAAAAGTCAACTGTGAAAAATGGGACGTTTCTCCCATCGACTCTCATTATAAAGAATGTAAAAAAAAGTTAAAAAGTTAAAAAAGTATAAACAATTGTAAAAATCTAAATGCAAGCACACATAACTGCAAAGAGCTGAACAGTTTGAAGTTTGAACAAAATTTCTAGCATAAAGTGTGTGAAAGTAGTAGGAGTACGAAGAAAGTGGCGGAATAAAGAATAGGAATAAATGTAGGAACTAGAAAAGCAGTTCCTGGTGAAACTGCGTGGGCTCGCCAAAAAACTCAATGTATGATGTACAGTAGTAAATGTATTAAAGCTGAAGGAAAAAAAAATACAAAAAGTTAAAAAGTATAAAAATTTGTAAAAAGAATAGTATAAGCATAAGTAACTGCATAAAGCGGAGTAAAGTATGTGGAAGTAGTATGATGCCCAAAAAGTGGCAGAATAAAGTAAGTAAAGTTATAACTGTGTCTACTAATGATTTGTATTGCATTCTTGATTAATTAAGAAAAGGTAAAAAGAAAAAAATACAACATCAATGAATATGAAAGCATTAATGAGCAGAAATTGTATTAAATAGCATACGTTTACATGTAAAAAAAGGGTCAAATAGCATATAGGCCTATCTTTAAAAGCATAAACACAATGATTATTGACAATGGTCTAAGATTTTTCTTTCATTTTTGTGTTTTTAAAAGTTTTTTTTAAGTTTTTGTTAAGTTTATTTTTTAAGTTCATTTTTTTTAAAGTTTTTTTTAAGTATTTAAGTTTTTTTAAAGTTTTTCTTTAATTGTTTTTTGTAAGTTCTTTTTTAAAAGTTTTTTTTTTCTTTTAAGTTTTTTTTTAAGTTTTTCATTTTTAAGTTTTCTTTTTTAAGTTTTTTATTTTTAAGTTTTTTTTTAAGTTTTAAAAAAAAAGTTTTTAAAAAAAGTTTTAAAAAAAAGTTTTTAAAAAAAAGGTTAAAAAAAAAAAGTTTAAAAAAAAGTTAAAAAAAAAAAAAAGTTTAAAAAAAAAAAAGTTTAAAAAAAAAAGTTAATAAAAAAAAATATTTTTTAAGTTTATATTAGTGTTCCTATTGGTGGTGTAAGTCCATAAACAAATTTTCAGGACTGTATCATGCTGCAAACAAAAGTTAGAGCTGTGTAAAGGCCAGCCAATGGGAAGACAGAAGGGCGGGGCTTAAGCAATTAATTAAGTACAGCGTGCTCCTATTGGTGGTCTAAGCCCATGGAGCAAATTGCAAGACTGTAGCATGCTGCAAGCAAAAGACAGGGTTTTTGTGTGTGTGTGTGTGTGTGTGTGTGTGTGTGTGTGTGTGTGTGTGTGTGTGTGTGTGTGTTTGTGTGTTTGTGTGTGCGTGTGTGTGTGTGTGTGCACGTGCGTGCACGTGCGTGCGTGTGCATGCATGCGTGTGTCTGTGACTCTGTGTGTAGAGCCTAATTGCACAAATAGCAAATCTACAAGCTGCGTGCGTGCGTGCGTGCGTATGCATGCGTGTGTCTGTGACTGCACAAATAGCAGACTTACAAGCTCACAAGGTTTCGCAGAGCAACTCATTGAGATCTTGTAACTCTAATGTCAGCCCTGTAATTAAGCCCTTATATGTCTCAGCTGTGGGAGAGTAAAACAGTGCTTCACTATGACTGGGAGATTTCAATGGGCCTGAATAGGGAAAAACCTATGCCCGAACAAATTGCTCTATCGCAAAAAGTAAAAGTCGAATGCAAATATTTGTTTCACTTTGAGTGGCCTGAGACATTGAGGTACAACATGTGCGATGGTGGTGTTGGTACGATCGAAAATGTGGTTATAAGAGCGAGTTAAGAATTGTCTTCACGATACTTTCCTCGTAAGAATTATACAATGGAGGTCAATGGGCAGCTTGACTGTATTTGTGTCACTTAAAAGGCCGTAGTTCACATTCTGTATGTATCTGTGCTTTGGTGGTTAAAGAGGTGTGAAAGAGGACATGTGTGGCTACAAAATGACCAAAGAACATCCATGTAAAGTGAATATTTTGCCCGGGACGACAATTTGTTTGGTAAATTTCCAAGGAAAGAATTTCAGTTTCCACACTCTACTCAAGGAGGCCCCACACTCTAAGGGGACACGCGAAACGGCCTGCGATTGAACTGCGATTTCGGAAAAACCGTGTAACATATTCGAATACGGTTTGAACCACGAAAAAGTCCACAGTCGTGTGAGCTAGCTAAAGTTTAAATCACGTTTCTACGACAAAGTATGCCAGAGTAATGAGGCTGCAAAAGTGAGGTTGATTTAGAGATAAAATCCCATACATTGTCTATGAGAGAAACATTTTATAAATAAAGTTAAATATTTTAAAAAGTATAAACTTTTTCAAAAAAACCTTTTCACCAATGAAAATTCAAAGATTGATGAACATTTTAAAGTTTGAATGGAGTTTCAAAGTGAAAGTATGACAGAGTAATAAGAGCACAAAAAAGTCAACTGTGAAAAATGGGACGTTTCTCCCATCGACTCTCATTATAAAGAATGTAAAAAAAAGTTTAAAAGTTTAAAAGTTAAAAAAGTATAAACAATTGTAAAAATAAAAATGCAAGCATAAATAACTGCAAAGAGCTGAACAGTTTGAAGTTTGAACTAAATTTCTAGCATAAAGTGTGTGAAAGTAGTAGGAGGACGAAAAAAAGGGCGGAAATTGGAAGTATAAATATAAACTGGCAAGAACTAGTGTGTGCTCGCTGTTGCGAGCCCACAATAAATATAAACTGGCAATAACTAGTGTGTGCTCGCTGTTGCGAGCCCACAAATATAAACTGGCAATAACTAGTGTGTGCTCGCTGTTGCGAGCCCACAACTAGAAAAAGTGCCCTTCCGGGCACATGTCTCCACCAGGAGGATAGGAGTGTGTGTGATGTTTGGCAAAATGTTTAGGAGGATGTTTTTTTTTAATTTTAACAATTTTCTTCATTTTGTTGAGGAAATGCAGAGCCAGATTACTCATAGCATCTCTGAGGATAGAATTCTGGATGAGCAGGACATGTGCAGCATTTTGTACAAAACGGGCCACTCCTGAAAACTTTGGAAGGCAATCTTAGCCAATCAGTGTACAATCTGAGACTCATCCAATTGCCTTTGATGGCAATTGGATGATTTGAGGCATTTTGTTCCAAAAATGTGTTTTGCAAAAATCAACCTGTTGGTGGCGCTATAACAGGCCAATGTGAAAAGGGTGGGATATATTCCTCAGCCTAGTAAGAAAATGTGTGAAAGATTTCACGTAAATTGCATGCTGCGTTCATGATTTGAGGCTTTTGTTCAAAACGGGGCAATCTTGCAAACTGGGAAAGCCAATTATAGCCAATTAGGATGGAATATGAAATCTCGGACAGATCCGACTTGAGCACATGACCATAGATATACTGTGTAACGATTTGTGAGATTTTTGGACACAATCTGGAAGAGTAATATCAAAAAATGTGTTTTACAAAAGTCAGCCTCCTGGTGGCGCTATAAAAGGCAGATGCGGAAAATGCAGGTCAAAGGTTTGTCCTTGGCCTCTAGGGAGTGTGCATGCAACGTTTCACGCAGATCGGTGCAGTTTTAGGTAAATTTGAAAAGGCCTCATGGTGGCGCTATAACAGGCCGTTCTGGAAAACGTGGGGCAGAGGTTCATCGTTGGCATCCAGGGAGTGCGTGTGCAAAGTTTGGCATCGACCGGGTTAACGGTGCCGGAGATTAGCTGGTAACGGACGGACGGAAGGACACACACACGGACGGAGTGCAAAACATACTCTCTCCCCATGCCTTCGGCCTGGTGGAGACAATAAGAAAGCCTTCTAGCATGGAATTCTCCTATAACATTGGCAGAGCAGTGTCCCAGCAGAGGGCAGCACATCACAACTGCTAAATGTACAGTATTTGTTGAGATACAGTAGTATCACGCCAACTAAACTAGCCTGCTGTACATGATTGTCTCTTAAATGTATAAACAGAATAGACACATATCTAAGGATTATACCTCTGAAGTGTCCTGTCACAGTTACATCCTGAAAAAGCTGGTTCTTGAAGTATAGACATCATTACTGTAGTAGTGAAAATGCACTTTTTGCTGAACTGACTAAGCAGGGGTTCAGAATGCTACAGCCAGAGTTTTAACTACAACCAAAAAGGTTGAATACATCCCTCCTATTTTACCTTCTCGGCACAGGCTCCCACTGGAAAGAATAATAATAATGGATCTGTTTTTAAACTATGAGTGGCTTCTCCTTCCTACAGTATGGCGACACACTGAATACACAGCAAAAAAGATCATTTCAGGTAATATGGTCTCTACCAACTGATCATGATTTCTGGACCCAGTGCTGCTGGCAATGCCTCTCAAATGGATCTGGGTTTACCTGGATCCCTATGTGAAACCCACTGTATATAAACCAAGCATGGCATTACCAACCATGTAATGCACAGGGATATTGAACAAACTGATAAACACTGATATCCGTCTTCTTCCAGCTACCGCTCTTAAGTGGAGAAGGCTTCTCAGTAGCCCCCAAACTTTGGAACAAGTACTGTTTTTTTAATCTTAAAACTCATGTATACTCCCTGCTTTAAACTCAGTTTAAGAGTTGTACCTATGTCTGTATTGTTGTGTTTTTATATTATTTATCGACTGTACAGCACTTTGGTGAACTCTGTTGTTTTTTAAAGTGCTTTAAAAATAAATATATATAGTACTTGAATTAAAGTCTGCTATACACTTACACTAAGCCTAACTTGTGTGTTATCTTATTCGTTATAATATTGTACTGTTGTATTGTAAGTTGTAACACATTCTTGTATTATTTAATAATATTGATCATTTCGTTTTCATGTTGAGGCTGTGCTTGTCATACAGCATGAAATGTGCGATACCTTTGTCTTGACTCGACTTGACAGTACAAAAGGCATAAATCATAATTTATGAGGCTGAGATAACCCGCACATCAGTGTTTACAACACTAAAGACACAATTACAAACAGGTTTGTGATTGAGGAGATGACAGTGTCAATAAAAAAAGAAAGGTGAGTAACCAAATGCTCTGAGGTAAGAGCACTATAAGAATCTAAACCAATTTAGGATGTAGATATACCATCATTACACTATGTATGGTGTTTTTATTTTTCCTGTTTTTTATGTTGGGGACAAAGGATGAAAATGTGCATCTCGTGCTAAATGTATTTACACTGCATTTTATGTATCGTTCATATTGTCCCGTCCAAATAGATGAAAAATTAAATCAAAAGTGGTTCTCAAACTGTTTCTTGTCAAGAATTGTAAGATATTTTTGGGCCTTTATTAATAGTTCTACTAGAGAGACAGGAAAGAGGGATAGAGTCGGGGAGTGACATGCAGCACAGGCCTGTTAGGTTCGGGAATTGAACCCGGCCCCGGGGCTCGCTGTCAAGCATCAATCAGAGCCTATGTGGTACGCGCCGTAACCACTTGGCTATCAGCACCCGAATGACCTCCAAATGAACATGTATTCGACCGCGGACCTCCATCTGCAATGTGTTTGACTATTTTGTTTTCTTTCATTCATTAATTGATAAATATAAGTTCCATTAACCACGTGAAGAACACAAAAGCACATACCATAACTGTACATATCATCCACATAATATGTGGATATGTACACTGAGTCATATTATGACTCAGTTACAGCCCATAAAAAATAGGTCAGGTCAAGTTGAGTCTCGCCCTGATTCTTCTTCTTTATGTTGACCTTTTGAATTATTAAGTTGTCTACTGTATAGCTGATCATACCATTTAGATTAAATCTCTCAGCGCCATTCCATATGTTGTCTGAACAAGCCTGGGAAGAAAAGGGGAAGAAAATCTAACTGAAAATGTCTAAGTTCTTTAGTGACAGACAATTCCATTTTGACATGTTCAAAGCCATGTACTCTTCCATAAGTCATAGGGAGTAGGAACCAATTTTATGCTCCTATTTTGCACGTTTTCTAACACCTACAAAAGGAAAGCTTTAAGCTTTCCTTCTTTAGGTGTTTTATTTTTTATTTTTTATAAAGTATATTTATTGGTTTTAACAACAAACAGACATTACACAACAAAAACATAATAACAAACAACACAAGAAAGAAAGAAAAGAAAAGAAAAACAGCTCAGGCACAACACTATTATAAAAAAAAGATTGAATATACAAAGACATGGCAAGGACAATGAACGACAATAAGTGGCTCTTGAATTTAGATTCCCATTCAGGAAATACATCCATACTGTACATAAATACATACTTTAGGTGTTATTTAACTACAGTACTTTGCAAGCAGATGTGCTGCGTGCGGACTTCCGTGACTGCCCAAAAAGACCCAAAATGTTCTTTATAGCATAACCGGGCAAAAATTGTTATGCTGAAATTTCAGCACCAGGGGCAGGACAAATTTACGAGGCTTCAACTTATAGCTCTGTTTTCCAGTCTAAAATGTCTATAGAATGTGTGTCTCAGGGCAAAACACGTGAGCGGTATTATAATCTACTCACCCAGCGGCTACGATTTAATAGACCGGTATGTTCAAGCACATACATGTATGGATCCCTGCCCACTCCTCACTGCCTCAGGTGGAGGATTACTGGATTATGGTTGCTGGGGTCTGTCAGAGTGATGGGAGGTTAAAAGGTGTCATGGTGTACATTTCAAACCTGATATGAGATGGTTTAGTCATTAAACAAACACTAAATGAGGATAGATAGATAGATCTATCATCAGTGGGCACACAATACATACATCTATCGTCCATGAATGGATATACACAGTATGTTCAGACTATCGACAGTGAATATGTTGTGAAGCTGATATTATGTATAGTGAGTCAGCTACACAGAGGGTATACATTACATATGCACAATCTAGCTGTTGTTAATATAATGAGGAATATGCAATCTACCAATGGTGAGAACATAGGCCTACTGTAGGACTAGTACTTATTTTGGTGAAAACGCTGAACATTAAAATCATATGGTGCCAATATTCAAATGATAGAAAAAGGATGATGGTGGAGTTGCACATTCTGTACAGTCCCAGGTGGTCCTGGGATTGATAGTATGATTGATTATATGAACGAAATGCGCCTTTTGTAACTCAGAGAATGTGCAAGGTATAATAATGTAAAGGTTTAACAGGTCTAAATGGGTTCAATTAACACTAGGATTTTAAAGTGTACATTAAAGATTAAAAAGGTACCAATTGGTCTGCGGATTAAGGCATATCAAACTGTTGATCCATTAAATGCCAGTGGTTCTCAACATGTGGGTCAGGACCCCCAGGGGGTTCCCCACATGATTCCCGCTCGGGGCGGCGTGTTTCCTCCTCCGCGTCATCAGTGCCCATCCCCGAGGCGGGGTTGGCGAAAGGGCCTTTATTACAATCCAGTAGGTCTAGGGGTAAAAATGGATTGCGACATAGGCTGAAAAGTGAACTGTTGTTTATTTGTTGCCTTTGATAAGGTTATTTTAAAGAGTTCACATGCGATTACAAACAGTATAGTAACAGTATAGTAAGGCTTGTACTCATTAGACAACCATCAAATGCTACAATAAAGGTAATGTTGAGGTTTAAACTGAAAACTAAGGATGTATGGGGAAATTAACTCAGAGAAATAAGCAAAAGGGAACTTAGCCTACTCTAAACAACAAATACTAACTAATGCTAACCAACATGAAAAAGAAAACCGGTTACAGAAATGAGAACTAGGATAAACTCCCTACTCTAACCAACACCTAATAATAGCGGTTTACAAAAAGCAAGATCCCATACTCCATTAACCTTAGCAGAATGTTTGCTTCTTACAAACTTTCAGTGGCTTAACACTTTGAGAGCCCACGCAAAACTGCCCAAAAACCACTTTCACCTAGAAAATCCATTCACATTTTTTATAATTCAGCTAACTGTGGAGACACATGCTGGAACTTTTTACTTTGAAATGTTTTATAGTTTCTGAGTTATTTAATTTAAACGCCAAATGCATTCTCAATGGCGAACTTTGGCACCACCACAAAAAAAAAAAAATCATTGTGTTGATTTAAAAAAATATATATATATATATATATATATATATATTTATTTTAAAGACGTCCACAGACGACAGAGCAGAGCGGTATTACCGCTCTGCCCGTGCGGTAATACCAAAGACGTCCACAGACGTCTTGGGCACAAAATGTGTTTTAACATAATGTGTTCAACTCAAGATGAAGAGAGTATTTTACTGAGGACACACCAATACTTTAGTGGCCCAAAGTAGCAACCAAACCCAAATGCTCTGGACAGCATGCACCCACAGCTACTGCAAACTGTGACACACTGCCGGTGAGCACAGGTGCCAACACTTGTTTAAATAGTGGAGATGACGGGCAGGTGATTGGTCCAGGCTGGATTGGAGGCGAGGCGTAGCAACAGGTAGGTCTCCTCCCATGGCAACAGGACCTAGACTGAAAGCTGGTGTCAGTATTCCACTCTCCAATCATGGACATGCATAGGCCAAGTATAATTATATATATATTAACATAATACACTTATGTAACAGTGGAGTTCCCCATATATGGGGACTACAGTAGGTTGGCGGAGGGTGTGTAGAGCCCAGGATCACATTAGATAATTGACACAGGAGTGGAAAATGGGTTACAAAATTGTGGGATAAAAATTATAAAATAAAAGTAATCAACAAACTATACTATAAAAACTGGTCAAACATTGGCCAAATTGTGAAATAATATAAGAAAGAAGCGTTGTAGATGTGCTATTTTCACAATATGCATTGGGGGGACCACAGTTCAAATATGATTATTTTGGGGGGGGGGGGGTCACAGCCTGAAAAGGTTGAGAACCACTGCACTATCTATAATTATGTTGGGTTTGGCAGTTCAATATTGTTATTATTATTATAATCATTATTATTATTTTTTAAACCAATGTCCATACAGACAAAAAAGCATTGTCATAAAAAACCAGGCCATGTTCACAAAGGGTAGGCATCATAAGCCTTGGCTTCAGCCTACACCTTTTCGGTGCCACTTTTATAAGTGGATCCAACCGCATGTATGTAGATTTATGTATGTATGTGTATATGCATATGTATGTATTATGTGCTTCCTTTGTTATTTTAAAAACACTGAATAAACTTACCTTACCTTACCTTATTACAGAGAGAGAGAATGTACTAAACAAGAATTGATTCAAATCAATTAATTACCAGCTGATTACAATCTTCAGAATTGTGCTATTATCTGAAATGTATATATATCTGTGTCTGTTTATGTGTGTGTGTGTGTAAACAACAACAGGATCTGTCCAGGTGAGTGTAGCCTAGTACAAAATGGAACCAAACATTGGTGACTATCAAGTCATTAGAGGAAATGGAGGTTATTTGGAATGTGTTGTCTGTAGCTTGATTTAACAGACCGAAAACAAATTAGAGGGAACATTGCCGCGGACCACCGCACCAACCTCCGCAGGGACCCCCCTTATATTCAATCAATTCAATTCAAGAATTGATTCAATATGAATAATAACCAGCAGCTTCCGTATAGATGTGTGTTTAATATAAGGGGGGTCCCTGCGGAGGTTGGTGCGGTGGTCCGCGGGAATGTTCCCTCTAATTTGTTTTCGGTCTGAGTAAACAGTCAAACCTCCTGAGCAGACATCAGCAACTGCTGAGCAAACATACATCACCTTGACACCAACTAGCCCAACATGAGAGAATGCGAAGTGAGCGCCCCACACTTCACACAGGTGTGATTGTTTTTTTTTGCCAAATGGATTTTGGGAGTGAATCAATGAATAGTTAGATAAGGCAACAAGTTACAACTTTGTTTTTGGTAATATCAAGGTGGTAGGCTAGCAATTTTAGGAGCCTTTTCAGGCTGTGACCCGCCAAAGTAATCATATTTGAACTGGGGACCCCCCCACCCAGACAAGCAACAGAATGGTTCCACAGATAAATGTTGTGAAATAGCAGATGTCCAAGGTCGTTGTGAACTTGTGGATTGGCTATTTGCACAATTGTTGCCTCCGTCTTATATAATAATAGGGCTGTCAATCGATTCAAATATGTAATCGCGATTAATCACATGATTGTCCATAGTTAATCACAAATTAATCGCATATTTTTATCCACGGACCACCATTTGATGACATTTAGCCTTCCAGACCCAAACTAAAGAACTGTATTGATGTTGGTACCATTAGGAGAGATAACAGGCCAATGTAGATCAAATTGATTTTGCTACATTCTCAAATTGTGTAGAAGTAATGCAGATGTTTAACAATTTTTCAACTGTTGAGTGTGAAATTGAACCAAAAGGACCCACTTGGTTGAATTGTACTCGCAAGAGTTAAAGATCTCTAAGGGTTCATTTGGTTACCAAGTCTCCATCATGTAGCTGGGGACCACCTTTAGTGCTTTTCAAAATACTCTTATCAACATGGGAGAATGTTTTTGTTTGTTGCAAATGCCATGGAAGAGGGCAGAAATTCTCAAAGCATAAACTCCACACACACGCTGCGCGAGACGAGACCCCTCCGCTCCGCCTGCCTCTCTCTCCTGCAAGCCATAGCTGCAAGCATGCACACACACACAGGCTGTCAACATTAGCTTTAGCAGGCATTAGCATGGTGCAAAAGTAACCTCTGTGTTTGTCTCCCGAAACTGTTCAGTTCAGCCTGCATGAACAGCGCTCGAGCGCTCGGTTTCTGCCCCCTCAATGTCGTAACTGTATGAGTTGGCTCTGGGTCAAACCACCGCGATGAAATGGCTGTGAAATGGCTGTGAATGTGCGTGGCAATGGAATTGGCCAATGCGAACTCTATAGTCGTAATACTTTGGCACAAACCAACTATTGGCGAAGAAGTTTCGATGAGTTAGCTATATTTTATATACAGAGATTGAGAAGGAATAAGCGAAATGGTGAGGCGACAATTCCTCCTCCGCTGTTTCTCTTCTCCTGAGGAGAGATCACAGTGGGCGGTGGCTTCCAGGCGTGTGTGACTGTGTGTGTGTGTGCGTGTGTGTGTGAGCCAATGGCGCGAGGGGAGGCAGTGTTGGCAGGTCCGCGAATTATAAGCGAGTTGGAGTGTGTGTAAGTAGTGTGTTGAAAGGTGTTTTTTGTGGGCTTTTGAAATATGCAGACTTGGCAACACTCAGCAAGAAGTACTCGGTGTCTGAGCCAATGGCGCGAGGGGAGGCAGTGTTGCCAGGTCCGCGAATTATAAGCGAGTTGGAGTGTGTGTAAGTAGTGTGTTGAAAGGTGTTTTTTGTGGGCTTTTGAAATATGCAGACTTGGCAACACTCAGCAAGAAGTACTCGGCAGTATGGTTGCCAGTGTTGCCAACTGTCGTGACAGAAATAAGCTAAGCAGCCTCCACGTTAGGCTGGAAATATGCAGACTGGAAATATGCAGACTTGGCAACACTCAGCAAGAAGTACTCGTCAGTATGGTTGCCAGTGTTGCCAACTGTCGTGACAGAAATGCATGCAGACTTGGCTGGAAATATGCAGACTTGGCAACACTCAGCAGAATGATCTCGTGTCGATCTAGTGTTGCAAGTTTCCCATCCTAATATAGACCAGCCCGATTCTTCGAATCAGCTGGTAAAAAGCAAGAGATCAAGCCAAACATGCCTCAACTTCTGTATCATTCCATGGGAGAATAAATATTGACTCAAATGTGCTCATTTTTTTATTAAAGTAACTTTTTACAGTAAATGAATTAAATGTGATTTTGTCCAATCTGTATGGTAGAGCATGTTAATACAATATAACTTCTACAATTGGGGTAATTGTATTTTCTCCCTCTCTTCTATTGAGACATTTAGATCATGTCAATGTCTCGCCTAGACACAGGATCAAATTGGACAGCGCTGTTTGTCTGCACAGTAAAATTAATTGTTAAAGAGGCACTATGTAACTTCCCTGTTTTACCCTGGACTTGAACTCGGGTCTCCTATCAATTAGCTGATAAAGCCTGCCTGCTTGTTCCAGGCAGAAAAAGTATTTTGACCTTCGGGTGTGAAACCAGGATAGTGTCAATGTCAAAGGTCATGTCCAGAGTAGACACAGGATCTATGACTCAATAGAGGAGCAGGGAGACCGAATACAACCACCACAACTGTATATTAAGTTATATTGTGTTAACGTACTCTACTTCTAATGTAAAATGTTATTTTGTCCATACAGGTTGGTCAAAATAAAACGGTATTCACAAAAAGATGTTACATAACACAGGTTTAACACCTTGGTATGTAGATAGAGAATGTTTTGGATGGCGTGACTGTGCTGGTCATGGTGAGGTGGCACAGTGGCATCCTCTTAATGAAACACATTCCTCTGTTCTGATTCACTGCTTGGATCTGGTGCCTCTAGCAGCGCTGGAAAACATACATTTACTCAAGTACAGTTTTTAGATACTTAAACTTTACTTGAGTATGTCATTTTTTCTTTTTACTATTCTTTATCATTTTTGCGCCACTACATCTCAGAGGCAAATACTGTACATTTCCACCAGTGTTGATTTCGTCGAATATATGACGAATTCGTCAACTACCTTTTTTTCACTGAGGAAAATTAAATAAAAACAAACTATACGGTATCTAGACAATTTTGTTAACAAATAAAAAACTAGACTAAATGTTAGCAAGGGACTAGTGGAGAAGGGATGGAGTACTAACTAATAGATAAGTCATTTTATGTTTGGTTGTGCTCGGGTGTTCCTCTCTGAAAATAGCAGATCTACAAGCTCAAGCTCGTAGATCGGATATTTTTATACAGGACATTCTGCATAATGAGTACTTTTACTTTTGGTAAAAATAAATGAGTACTTTTTCCACCACTCAAGGTTCAAGGTTAGCTTGATTGTCCCTTGCGGGAAATTGGTTTGCAGCCAGATAGTAAAAAAATACACACAACAAACAACCAGTGGCGTTTCCAGGAATTACATTTTGGGCAGGCACGAATTACATTTTGGACAGGCAAGATGTGTTAATATTGTCGAAAAATGTTTAGGAGTAATATAATCGTGTGTGTGTGTGTGTGTGTGTGTGTGTGTGTGTGTGTGTCACGGCTTGGCCTGTTGTAGCGCCACCATGAGGCTGATTTGAAAACTGTCAAGTGGCATTTCTTCCTCAGCCAAGTGGGAATATGCATGCACAGTTTCACCGCAATCGGACGCTGCGTTGAGTCGTTGTGGCGATTTGTACAAAACGGGTACAAAGCGGGCTACTCCTGAAAAGTTTAGAAGCCAATCGTAGGCAATGAAGGTGGATTATGAGAAATCAAACAAACCCGTCTTGATCACATGACTATGGAGAGCATGTGTACCGATTTGCGTGAAATGTGGATCTGAAGGAGTAATATTAGAAAATGTGTTTTACATATGTCGGCCTCCTGGTGGCGCTATAAAGAGCAGATGTGAAAAATTCCAGGCAAACGTTTTTCCTTGGCCTCTAGGGAGTTGGCATACAAAGTTATCCACAAATCCATGCAGTTGGAGGTAAAAACACTTTTCGGCCAGTTATAGCGCCACCATGAGGCTGAGTTGAAAATGTTCACGTGGCATTTCTTCCTCGGCCTAGTGGGAATGTGCGTGCGCAATGTCACGGAAATCACACGATGTGTTCATGATTTGCAGCATTTTGTTTGAAACTGAGCACTCCTGCGAACTTTGGAAGCCAATCTTAGCCAATCAGGATGGAGTCTGAGAAATCTGAAAAACCCGTTTCGTTGAATGGCTCTAGAGAGACTGTGTACCAATTTGCGTGATGTTTGGACAAAATCTGTAGGTGTACTGTCCAAAAACTTGTTTTGCACAAAGCGGCCTCCTGATGGCGCTATAACAGGCCATTCTGGAAATTTTGGGGCAGAGGTTCATCGTTGGCATCCAGGGAGTGTGTGTGCAAAATTTGGCATCGACCGGGTTAACGGTGCCGGAGATTAGCTGTTCACAGACGGACGGACACACGGACGGACGGACGGACGGACACACGGACGGACGGACGGACACACGGACGGACGGACGGAGTGCAAAACATACTCTCTCCCCATGCCTTCGGCCTGGTGGAGACAACAAACAGCACCACAGGGGTGTGACAGATAAGATAATCTCAGAGTGCAATTTAGGAGATACTCTTTATAAAGGGGTATTATTAAATGTTTGTATCTAAATTTCTACGACACCTGCATGCATGTGTGTGTCACTGTCAACTGTATTCTGTTCAGAATTACGTTCTGCGAATTTTCTGCAATTAGTAGAATAATACAATAGGCAACTGGCCAAGAGGCAGAAATACAATTACACTTCAATACCACATCGTCAATGTTACATTTTGGACCAGCAAATACAACATCCATAATACACCTTACAGTACCTATGAATAAATACAAAAAGTCCCCAGTCCTACTATTTAGTAGCAGGGCAAAATACACCATATACACAATCTACACGATCTGAACCAATAAATAAATAAATAGGCATGAACATAGGCTAGTACATATCCAAACATGTGCAGGTGTTGGACTGTACATCAAAGATGATCCTTTTGAAACTTCAAGGGAACTTTCAAGGCCAATTTTAGTCTGGACTGTAGATCATTCCACGACCAGGGGCCTCCTCGGATTTGAATGCTGGTACTACACGCCAAGCATTTGACCTGAGGTTTAGGCCGTTTTGGACCAAGTTGAATTTGGATGAAATGTAAGACGGCAGGTCACCCAGAATGGCTTTATAAATGAAAATATGCCAATGCTGAAGCATATTTCTTCAACTTATCTGCAAGTAGCGATAAGGTGGGACCAAGCAGGGCGGCAATAAGCCGTATAAGGCAATAAGGCCGACCGCGGCTGGAGTTATAATGGCCCATGTCCAAATGGTCAAATATTTTCAGATGGGGATATGCCAAACATATAACGGGGTCCTTTTAGGAGAACGTTTATGAACTTACTGGTGTATTTTTTTTAATTTTTATTCCACATCTTTGCAGTGACACATTGCATAATACATATAGTGTACATGGTACATATATATATTTACAGTAGGTGCGTTTCATGGTAGTCATTGCATGTTTGTGGATTTTTCTCTTTTTATTTTTTAAAAGAAAACCCCACCAGTATTCCCCCTACTCCCAAGTACCCCCCCCCCCCCCCCCCCCCCCATCCCACCCATAGAAAGAAGAGTAGCCGATAGAGGGAAAAAGAGAAGAAGAATTAAAAAAGAAAAAGAAAAAAAAAGAAAAGAAAAGAGACAAGGGAAAGACAGCATGTTGACTCAGCCTCAGATGGCATATGCTCCTTGTGAATTGTGACAATGATAGAACAAAGTATGCACCCTCGGGTGAATTATACACTTATCTAGTCCAATGAGATAGCTTGACGTGAATCAAAGTGAGAGATGAGAGGCTGCCAATGTTTATAAAGGTTTCAACAACTTACTGGTGTATTGATGTATGTGTGAGAAGAATCGGTTTCGTGCTGTTGCATCATCCATCCATCCATCCATCCACCCGGAGCGGTGTCATAGGGGCAACAGCGGAGAGCAGACTTCCCATTTAGTTTTCATGGTGTTGCATCAGTCGTAATGTTGCATCAGATGGTCAGTGTGCTGTGCATCTGTAGCTCATCCTGGTGCTCCATGTGTGGGATGGATCTCCAATCCAGCCATTCATCTAAATGACTAAATACAAATAGACCATTTGGAACCAAATTAACACTTAGCCTATAGTTATTTTAACTAGTCTAAAAATGGAACAACATTGACTCATTGTATTTTTTATTTTTTGGCATTTGCATTTGTTTTTATTTGATTTAATCTTGAGTTTGTTACTTTAGTTTAGTTAGATTGTGTATATACACTAGAGGTTCACGCGCCTTCGGTACACTCACATCTAGCTTACAAAAAAGGGAAAAAAATATTGAAAAAAAAACCACTACCCATCATGCACCTGTAACTCAACATGCCTTGCAGTGCGTCGACCCGGATGTGACCCGCGTGTCACATCCGCCATAGCCAATGGGAAGAAGTAAATAAAGGAGTCCAGTTCCTGTTTCTGGACCGCTTTAAAGGGGAATTTCTCCCTAAACCTTTTTTTTTTACAAAAGTTGATAATTATGTATATTGACCAAAAAAAATATTTAAAAAAAAATAGATATAGGAGAGCTGGGGCTGGAGCTGGGGCTGCTGCTGGAGGGGGTCTAACACCAGCTCACGTAGACCAGGAGAGTGCAGTGTCAACAATGCATGGAGTGTTGCTGTCACATCATCTAGAACAGAACAAAAAACAACTGCGCGATTGAATAGGAGTTCTAGCGTTAGACCCCTCCAGCTGCAGCCCCAGCTCCCCTACATCTTTTTTTATTTTTTTTTACTTTTGTAAAAAAAGGTTTAGGGATAAATTCCCCTTTAAAAGGCTGTTTTGTCTGGGCGCCATCCGCGGTGATTGAACACAACACAGATGTTCTGGGATCATTTCTGAAGTTATGCTGCGTCGAGGTTACAATATAAACGCTTCTGAAGACAAATACTGTTTTAAGACACACACATTGAGTAATGGCAGATTTGAGAAACGGAAGCTGCAAGCGCAGCATGGAAACAGAAACTGCAGAAGCTCGGCTGAAAACGCGGAGGTAAAGTGAGTGACGTCAGAGCGGAGGCATAAACGGAAGTTCCACGCGATTGTGAACATCCACGGTGTTGTAATGTTCTGCCCTCGCTGCTTCGAGGCACAGTTAGGCAGAAAGATAACTCCGGACAAAAGTACCAGGTGTAACAACTCTTTACTGAAGTCCCAGAGTAAAACTGAAAGTACAACAAAACATCATCAGTTTGATTCAAATGTAGCATAAATTATCATTAATTTGACATACATAATCACAAAGATGCATAATATACTCACAGACAATGCTTTGTCGCACAACATGGAAAAAAGGACATCTGTCTGCCTTCACACACCAAACTGAACAAACTAGTGTGCTGCCCTGCTAATTACAATTTAGCACACCTTGAGCAGGCTCAGAAGAGACCTAATTACACAATGTCAAACACCTGTCTTAAAACAAGGTACACTCTTCAAATTAACTTGTGAAATAGCACCACCCACTGGCGGACAATAGTCTCAGCCAGCACATGTAATATAGGATGTATTTGTGTGCATACATGCATGTTGGGGGTAGGAGTTAGCTTGTCAGAACAGTAAAAGGCGCCACAACATGGTCTAGAAACTGAACAATTAACTCCAGACACCCAAAATTGATATTTAAAATACATTTTATATTTAGTTGAAATGGCTGTGGGCTGTGGTTTGTTCGGGTTTTAGGGTGACGTTCTGGATGTTATGGGGGTTGTGATTCTAACATCATAGATGAGTTGCATCAGATAAATGATGCAACTGACTAAATGCAAAAGTAACCGGTTTCTGTCCCCTCCTAGTTTAAAGGACCAACTATACCTCTAAACCTTGGAACCTCATTGTATATAACTAGAATTCCGCGGGCCTTCGGCCCGCTCATCCTAGGGCCATGCAATACGCAAATGGGAAGAAGGCAATGGCAACCCATGATGTTTTCATTTATGCATTTGCTTGGAAAGCGCAAAGTTGCCAAGCTGGCTGAGTGACCTTGTTTGGTTTTGTGTATTTGCGTATGAAAGAGAGCATGGCAAGGCGCAGGAACAGTAATACTGTACTGTACTGTACTGTACTGTACTGTACTCATGTGTACTGTACTGTTCTCTGTACTGTCGTTATTAGTGTTGTGTTGTTATTTTTTATTATTATTATTATTACATGGATTAATATTCTGATGTACTGTACTGTACTCTGTACTGTTGATATTATAGTTAGTGTTGTGTTCTTATTTTTTATTATTATTATTACATGGATTAATATTCTGATGTGAGCTTTCTTTCTGTACTGTACTGTACTGTACTCATGTCTCATGTGTACTGTACTGTTCTCTGTACTGATATTATTGTTGTTTATTATTATTATTATTATTAGCGTTTTGTGGCGTGTGTGTGTGTGTGTGCGTGCCATTTGAGCTGCATCGCGAGGCGATCCAAAATCCCCCCCCCCCCCCGCGCATGCACGCACGCACGCACACCCCACACACACACACACGTCTGCAGTGACACTGCATTGTACGTAGCTGTTTTGTGTTGCACTTGCAGCGCGTTGTTGCAGCGTGTGCGTGTAGTGTTGGTGTTGTTGTTCTTATCCATATATGCGCCTCGGTTCGTCCCGTTTGTACCACACCAGGTGTCGACGCGGTCGTGTTTGCATTATTTTAACTGTGTATGTAATCGCGGCGCTCTCCATCCAAGTTAGAATCAGTGTGTGCGGTGTGATGTTGTTCTTCTTCTTCTACTTTTGGTGTGTGTGTGTGTGTGTGTGTGTGTGTGTGTGTGTGTGTGTGTGTGTGTGTGTGTGTGTGTGTGTGTGTGTGTGTGTGTGTGTGTGTGTGTGTGTGTGTGTTGCCTACAATATATATACCAATTTGCGTAATGTTTGGACAAAATCTGTAGGTGTACTGTCAAAACATTTGTTTTGCACAAAGTGCTGGAGGGGAAAGGAACTGGTTGGAATAACGTGTTCCTTCCACGTGTTACGTCCTCTCGGGGAAACTCCCCCCTGTCAGGTAAAAAGAAGCGGCTTGGACTCCTCATGCATAGAAGGAAGCATGAGGTCAGTCCGTTGCTCTCCCCAGGTTGGCAGAGGAAGTGTTGCTTGCACCCAGGATTACTAAGGCCTGACTCACACCTTCGCATCTAGCATACAACAATGTTGCATGGTAGATGTAAGCAACCATGTGACTTCCATTGGAAATGCATTGGGGCGGCCATGACACTTACAACTTGCTTACATCTTGCACCTATACAACAATGTTGCATGCAAGATGTAAGCAACGATGTGACTTCCATTGGAAATGCATTGGGGCGGCCATGACACGCACGCACAAACGCACGCACGAGACTGACACAGGAGTGGATTTTCACTCCTGTCCTGTCCCACAGAAAAAATCCTGTCCTGTCCCAATCCTGGGACAGAGTTAAAAAAAAATCCCATCCTGTCCCACTCCTGTAGAATGACTTCTGATCCCATCCCGCTCCCACTCGAAATTACTCCCGCTCCCATCCCGCTCCTGTTTTTCTTTTGTTTTTTTTTGTTATTCATTAGGCAATATATCGATCGATCGATCCATCCATCTATCCATCTATCTATCTATAGGCCTATCTATCTATCTATCACTTCTGGCTTCTCAAGACAGATAGCCTACCAATACAATTAAAATAAATAAAGTGTTGGATTTAACTTTGACTACCAAATACAGTTCTGACACTTAATTTAAGTCCTATGACACGTTTTTTCCCTGAACAGAACTTAAAGCTTAACAGTTAACAAGTGCTTTGTCAATTAAGATTTAAAAAAAAAACCTCAGTGTTAATTTAACTCTATATGAATAATTATTCAGTGTACAAGTCTATGTGTATGGCAGTGGTTCCCAGGGGTCCTTGAGAGAGTTCCAGGGGGTCCCCAGCTAAATAAGAGTTTGGAACCAAATGGACCCTTATGGGTCTGTAACAAATTATGTTATGGGAGTGTACAAATGGAACCAAATGCTGTTCCATTTGTACACTCAGAGTTAAATTAACATTGATTTTACAATATAATTTGGGGGTCCCAGCGATAAAAATGCCATTAAATGGGGGTCCGTAGACTAATGCATGTCAAACTGGGGGTCCTTGAAATTAAAATGGTTGAGAATCACAGCTAGAACCGTAATGAAAATCTTCTCTTATGGGGATCCCTGCCCCTGGCATCTTTTCAAATGGGGGTCCGCGGGCTAATACATGTCGATTTAGGGGTCCTTGACATGAAAATGTTTGGGAACCACTAGTCTAGTAGCCAGCCCATAGAGCCTCATTGTGAACCCGGACATGTTGAGTACACCAAGGTTTTATGTTAGAAATGTTTAGTATGGATCCCCAGCATGTAGAAACTGCCGGATGCTAACTTGCATATGTTGAGCAATTTTCATAATTTGCATAATATGTGACCATACCAATTACAACCTATAGAAGGCAAAATATTCAAAATTTCATCATGCTTTATGTAGCATGTGATGTGTCAAACTGTGGCAGGGGGCGGGATCAAGGTATCTGTGAGTGGGGTGACATGTAGGGCTTAGCCTGGCTAATAAGCCAGACTAATATCACACAACACTGTCGCGGTATATCAGTCTGGGCTGGCTCCACTTGGATTTAATTTCCCGGGGAACATTTTCTCTTTGACGCAATTGGTCAGAGCTACTGTCAGTCAAAAGTCTCAAGCATTGAACGTCACTGTACCAAAGCCCGCCTATATTGCATACCGTGTCCCGATTGGTCCGACCTGTTCTCTGCTGTAGGAAAGAGGCGTGCTACTGAGCCTCGCCAGACCGTAATCCGCTGGTAGGCAACTTTTTTTTGCCAACGGCTGATTCGGTCTGGTTTATTAACCAGGCTAGACAACCTATAGAAGGCAAAATATTCAAAATTTCATCATGCTTTATGTAGCATGTGATGTGTCAAACTGTGGCAGGGGGCGGGATCAAGGTATCTGTGTGGGGTGACAGGGCTGGCTGGGCTGGCTTGCCAGCCCTGTCACCCCACTCACAGATACCTTGATCCCGCCCCCTGCCACACAAACTAGGGGGTTTTCATGATGCTTAATCCATTCCAAGCATTAGTTTTGCAAAAAACTCAAAGTCATTGGGCTAAAAACGGCAAATGCCGTCATCACAAATTGATGAAGTTAGCACATTTGGGCAAGTGGGCATAGCCGTTTTAAGCCCAATGAGTGTTTTTTTGCAAAACTAATGCTTGGAATGGATTCAGCATCATGAAAACCCCCTAGTTTGACACATCACATGCTAGATAAAGCATGATGACATTTTTTATATTTTGCCTTCTATAGGTTGTTAATGGTATGGTCACATATTATGCCAATTATGAAAATTGCTCGCAAGTTAGCATCCGGCAGTTTCTACATGCTGGGGACCCATACTAAACATTTCTAACATAAAACCTTGGTGTACTCAACATGTCCGGGTTCACTTTTTGGCTACTAGGCTATATGGGACTCGGTTGGGAGAAAGAAGGGAGACGATGTATACACTGACACCACGACGCGTAAACAGCGCCTCAAACTGTGACTCCGCCCACAAACGGGGGAAGTTGTGATTTTCACTCGTTCACTGCAATGCAATTTGCGGCATTTTCAAAACAATATTGAGCAGAGTAGCGATTATCAAACGTATTTGCAATGCCATACGTTGAAAGATCTGTTGCCCGTGGACAAGGCACGCTACCTCCGCAAGTTAGATAGCATCGGCATAGATGTTTGTCCGTATGTGATTAAGGATTGGACCAAGTTGCATTGGCAGCCATAGAAAATTCCGGGGTAAATTCTTACCCCGGATGTGACGTTTTTGGGCGTTCCTGTCTAGCGTGGTGTCAGTGTATGGTATAACATTCGCTCAGAACAGAACAGCTGTTCAGGGAGCTAGCTAACACTAACAGCGTTACCATGTAGCTAATGTAGCATCACAATTGAAAGTTGCAACGTTGCCACTGCCAGGGGAAACAAATGCATCAGGATGATCTGGCTATAAATAATCGATTAAATCATTCACGGCACCGGCGCGATGCAGAATTATACACGGCCGCATTGCGACGTCTTATAAAACTGTATAAGACGTCCAGCCCGACTGGATTGAGGTTTTTGTGTTGTGGAAGCACTAGCACTGCTGGATTATGGGTATGTAGTCAAGCAAGTCAAAAGAGTGTTGGCTCACAGAAAGATGACTACAACAAAAATGGGTGCTTCTGTTCTTTTGGTTGGAACTTGGCAGTGCGACCAATGTCATTCACGCTCCTGCACACTCCCGTTGACTTCCATTCCCGTCCCGTCCTGATCACGGGATTAATACAAATATGAATCCCATCCCGCGGGAATCCCGTGTCCTGACAAAATGTAAGTCTCGTCGCACGCACACTGAGTGTTTCCTTTGGAAAAGACAACTGCCTAAAAGGGCAGACTATGATCTGTTTTCCCCTCCTGGGACTGAGAGAACGTACATCCCTGTGGGATGATCATCAGATGGAATTGCTATTTCCTCTCCCTGTGACCTGCACATCAGATGGTTGTACTTTACATGATGTAATTTCACTTTTGAATTGCACAAGAGCACTTGTGCAATTCACTAAACTGTTCTGGTGGTAACGTTTTAAAATAAAGCAATAAGCCCACTAGAGGTGTGAGGTTACCTTGTATTTTATATTGGCTGAGAGGCGTGGTGAGACACGACGCGCAGCGGCCACACAGGCTGAGTAGAAATAAATGGTGCTATTTTATTATGATCGTTAGTGAGGACCAATTATATGAAGATAGGTTGAAAAGTGGTCAAGTGGTCCTTTAAACATGCATATCCTATTGTTGCTGTCAGGCAGAAACCTCAATATCTCCATATTTTTATTTTGTGAATTAACCCATTTTTACCTGAGATCAGATTCTAAAACATATATAGAGTTGCAAATTGCGGCTATGTCTCCCACTAGTCTCCCACTAGTCAACAAATAGCCTACTGTGTATAGTGTATAATCCAACCTAGGAATATAGGGACCATCTCTAGAGGCCTAGAGATGGTCAAATACAATATATGAATGATGTGCTGCTACTATTTTAATATGACATTATTGTTACAGTTAAGAGGCTGCTAGGCTACAGTGCAGTGCACACATACACAGTACTGTGCATTGCTCAACTCTGGATAATTAATTGCTGCAAATAATCTGATTCTGTGCCAATGATAATGAATGATTTATGATACATTTTCTATGCACTCTTTGACTTATACAGTCAGTTTGTCAGTGTATAGTTGTGCTGTATTGGTACCGTTGCAGCCATCTATATGCGTGTTGTTTTGGTGACCAGCTTTGTCTGTTTCATTTGATCATTAGGCCTATTATTAGTAATAATGATCAAATTATCAACATTACATTCACAGGGGTGCAGAAATATGAATTGAATGACAATAATTAATACTTAGTTTAGACAGTACTTGGTTTAGACTAGTCATTGGTTAGACCAGTCATTAGTCCTACAACTACAACCTATCTCAAACCCTCACCCTAACCTCCCACGAGGCAGCACACCTAAACCTAACCTTAACCCATGTCTAACCAATGACTAGTCTAAACTAAGTATGCACCCCGACATAAAAAGGTAGACGCCCCGCCCCATCTGGCTCTGGAGCGTATGTGCTCAAGGGAGGGCAAGATTTTCCCGAGATTCCCTGCGAAGCACCACGGAAGCATACAGGCTAATACTAGTAACTGTGTCTATCTAATTACATGTAACAAATGCAACCTACAATATGTGGGTGAAACTAGAAACACAATAGCAGATAGACTAAACCAACATAGATATAATATAAATAATGCAAAAGAAACAACTTTATTAATTGTTCAACATTTCATGACCCATGGGATTAGTGCCTTGGAGGTTTGTGGATTAGAATCTAATCAAACCTGGACAGAGGGGGAAAGGAGATATGCGGAGAAGCAGTGGATTTTAAAATTAAACACCAAATTTCCACACGGCTTAAACAATACCAATCCAATAGGCCCACAGGGAACAGCTTAGGCTTCGTACACACCTTTCGGACGCACAGATCTGTCCGACCGACCACTGATTACATTTTTATGATTTGATGCCTCCATGTCCCACAATGCTTTGCGCGATTTGGGCGGTGCTACGACACGCGGAAATAGATGCACATATGTTCAGTGTAGTTTTCTTGACTGCAGCAGCAGCTAGCGGTCGAGGTAGCCTCTGTCCCAGGCTCACTTAACTGCGAAAAAGGCCGTTTTTCACACTCAAAGTTCACTTAGAAGGTCCGGATCAAGGACCAAATATTTGCATTTTGATTTTGGTCCGTTTGGTGTTCACACTGGACTTTGTAAAGCGTACCAAATATGTAAACAAATGACACGTGGACATGTTAAGCGAACCAAATAGTGAAACAAAGAAAAGAGGTCATTTTACGACGGAGGGAAAAATAACATGAGGGGGTGCGGGAAATCACTGTCTACAATTTTTGGGCGCAACCTTCAGTCACACAGAGAGAAGAGAACAGCAACATGAATCATGATTGCAACAACTTGAAATTGCATTAATTCTTAATTATTTTATTAGCCAAATAAGGCAACAGATGAACAGAGGAGCAGGTGTTATAGCCTACAACAAAGTATCCCCGAATCCCGATAAAAGGGACTTTTCTTCCATGTGTGCAGACTGTGCACCTTAACCTGATTCGATATAGGCCTATGTTATTTCTGCGCATCAAATCGACGGGCATTTCCATGTCATCTTATGGTTTAAACTTGAAGCCGTGCTGGTCAGTTAAGCTTCAAGTCAGAACAGCTCCGCGTGCGGCCGTGCGCTAGAGCGAGACAGGATGATTTTAAATATTTCTCTGTCTGCGTCTCTCCCATAGAGCTATAAAATATATCGGGTCTCTCCCCCCACATGTGCGCGCGTCATAACTTTGCGTGGTGGCGGTGGCGCATGCTTAAAATAAACAGATCCACAAGCTTACATCGTGTACCATACCGTAAGTACCATTCGTGTCGATAACTTGTACATCTGTTATATCTGCGCATGTGAACCTCGTACGCTGCCATTACATTTCTACTCTAGGCTACTCATAGACATATATGCGTCTACTATTAAAATCAATAGTGATCCCCGTAAAAAAGACATGCTTTTAGAACTAATTATTAATGCAGCCTCACAACTGCCGAGGCCCGACGGCTATTTTGGCTATCGTCCTGTATTTCTGTATATAGAATAGAACTTAGTACCAGACTGGACTCACTCACTGACTGGAGACAGCCGTGCGCAACTTGGACTCTCCAAGTTACGCACGGCCCTATAGCCAAAAGAAGACATACAAACAAGCGATATAATAGTCTGTGTCACGTAACTCAGAAGACTACAGCCTAAACCCCACCCAGTGCTGTCAAGAACGGAAGTTCTCTCCTATTAGTTGGCGGTTAAAAAACACCCTTCTGTCCGATCTGAAGTCCCACCCTGTTCGTTGGCCGTTTTGACTACAAGGTGTCCGATGTGTTTGTTGTGCCCTCCGCCCCCACATCGGACAGGTTTGTCCGATCAAACGACGTGACTCCCATTGAAAATGAATTGGAGCAGCAATCAAATAGCAATCAGGCATCGCACACGGACCAAACATTTGTTCTTTAGGTGTGTACGCAGCCTTAGTAAACAAACCCTTAAATGCTAAACTCCTAAATGGCCCTTAATTAGAACAGAGCCAGGACAATAGCAGTAACACAAAGCCATTCAGATTCAAAATCAGACCATATTGGTCTGAGGTTGACACTAATGGGCTTGATGGGTGGACTTAATCCCCTCAAAAGTTTAATCATCAAGGTTGAATCATCAATCAACACTTTAATCGTTGACCTCAGAGGTATACGACTAATTAATTGCCCAGACTCTTCTTCAACCAAGATGGCGAAAGCAAACATTCTTTGTTCGGTACTCATACAATAGTTTGGTACAAAACACTGAAGTCCTTAAACCAGAAACCTAACCTCCCACGGGGCAGCACACCTAAACCTAACCTTAACCCATGTCTAACCAATGACTAGTCTAAACTAAGTATGCACCCCGACATAAAAAGGTAGACGCCCCGCCCCATCTGGCTCTGGAGCGTATGTGCTCAAGGGAGGGCAAGATTTTCCCGAGATTCCCTGCGAAGCACCGCGGAAGCATGAGCGTGCGTCACAGAGCACATGTTCGGGTCTGATAAGTCCATAGAGTATATATATAATAGAGACTGAACTGGCGCGAAGCTCCGCCCCCTCCGCTATTCATGTCAGTGGAAGTTGCTCAGTGGCGTTTTGAAGCACCCGGAAGACTGCCGGAAGTACCGTCTCAGAACGTCTACTTCCGCATTTGACCACCACATTTTGGTGGTCAAATGCGGAAGTGCAACCGAGCGCTCAATGTTAAAGCCCAGCTGCACGGGGTTTCCCGGTCATGAATCCACGGGTCCGCCTGTAGTCCCTCCTCCTACCACTAGGGAGGAGAGCTTCAACGTTGGAAAGCCTGCCTGCCCCCTTGGATAAGTCCCAGAAAAGATGCGCTGTGATCGGCCAGTAGTCACTTGAGTGACAGCGTGACGTAGCGTGCCTTCCACACTTCCGGCGTACTTCCTCCCCCAGTGCTAGAAACATTAAAGAGGAATGTGCACGGAGGTGTGGCCCGGTCTCCTGCGGGAGGTTTGCACATGTGCAGTGTAAACAGGAACTGCGATGATGGAGTGTTCCAGCAGAGGTGCTAGATAGAAAGCTCATAACTTTGATTTAAACAGCAGTCACCCTTCCCTTTTCAAATGTTTTATGTTTCATAGACATATATACATAGACGCCCCTTCCGGCTCTGAGGCGTGTGTCACCATTGAAGGCACTATTTTCCCGACATTCCTTGCGAAGAATAGCGGAAGCAAAGTGGAAGCTTGTCAAGCTTCCGCGTGCGTAACATAAGTCCCGGAAAAGACGCGCTGTGATTGGCCAGTAGTCACTTGAGTGACAGCGAGAGACATGGGGGAGTCACATGAGTGATGTCACTTGGGCAGCGACGCAGTCGCCTTCAGCAAATGCCTTCAGCACTTCTAAATAAGAAAGCTGCGGAGAACTGTTGCTTTGTGTTCACTCTTTAATGTTTTCTGTTAGTAATCTAATCCCCCCTGGCTCTGATGTTGTATTGTTAATAACTTTGTTGTTTGTGTTTGTTTGTTTGTCTTGTTTTGTATTGTAATGTATATTGTCATGACTGTTATAAAGATTTGTTAAAAAAAAAAAAAAAAGCCTTCAGCACTGCACTTCCGCCTTCATTGCGATACACGTCGCTCCAATGAACTGCAGCGGCAAATGAGGCATCTATTTCTTAATATCTATGATCCACAGCACTTGAATGAACAGGATCCATGTTCCTTTGTCATTTCACAAAAATAAAAGTTTAACACAAGTACTACAATCCACAAAAGGAAAATATACAAAAACATTTAGTAAATGTACTAATGTTTGTATTTCAGTCTGTTATACACAACATTTTTTCCACACAGTTATGACATTGATTTACTTTTTAAAATAAAAACAAAATCAACATTGTACTATTGTACTGTACATTCTACTCTTTTTTTGATATCCTTTTTATTATTTCAGTTCAGGGTCAGCAACTCTCAAGCACCTCTAGCACCTCTGCTGGAACACTCCATCATCGCAGTTCCTGTTTACACTGTGCAAACCTCCCGCAGGAGAACGGGCCACACCTCCGTGCACATTCCTCTTTATTTGTCCTAGCCCCAGTGTGAATTGTTCTGCCCCTCCTTCGACACATATGGCTCCAACGAACTGCAGCGGCCAATGAGGCATCTATTTTTTTAATATCTATGTGCAAATGGACAATTAACAGCCGGGTGTTGTGCCATTTTGTATGCATTCCCTTGTTCTCGGTTCTACCAGAAGATGGCGCCATATAATATGTTTTCAAAGGCCTGCCAAGGAGAATACATTTGACCCTCACATAATGCCACTTGTGATAGGCAGCCCATACTGTACACTACAGGGGTTGTTGAGGGTGTTCCAGGGGATCCCCCACTGAATGACTGATACCACCTTTATTAGCCTACATCAGGGGTGATCACACTTACTTGAGAGCTACTTTCAAAATGACCAGCTCAACAAGATCTACCCACCGAAATAACTATTATTGCTGAAAATAGTTCAAATATGTACCTGAGGGGGCATTGGATTAGCAGAGCTGGCGGTACATATAAGACAAATGCACTTGGGATGGGAAATAAAATGGAATAGGTAGGGGTTTTTTTTGCATTTAATTTGTAATGCTACCGACGTTTGTGCACAGCAACACTCTTGAAATAAAAATATTGCACTGTGGGTTTGACTTTGAGCTGACAGGCCCTTTTTGATTGTCATTCAATCAATCAAATTCAAGTGGCAGAAGCCAACAAAAGTTATTATATATAACTATAGTTATTGTGTATATATTATATCGACGTTACTATAAGTAAGTAAACAAATTAAGAAGATGCAGGACTCAACCGTCAGGATTCAAACTCCATTCCTTTATTGTATATGTCATCACACCGGAGAGAGACTAGTGTCTCCCTCCAGAGCTTCCCCCAGCACCCCCTACACACATGTCCCACACATCTTTTATTATACTGTCAGGAGTACAGAAAGTAACAAGAGAGATGGTCATTCCTTACATGATAGACTCTATTCTATAGTTGACTCACACAGTTTGAAATAGGTTTACATGAGTCGGCAGTCTCTAATGAGTTTGTCAGTGAAGAACAGGTGGTAATTATAGTGTTAAGTATCAGCTACTAGTAGGCTTCATTAAATTAATCAATACCATAGTGTTATATGCATTTTCGCCACCACAAGAAAGTTGGATGGTCTGACTCTAGCTTCTGTTCATTTAAAGCAGCCACTGGTACTAGTACCACTGGTGGTACTTGAGCCCCCTCTGGTGGTACACAGAGGAGGTGCCCAAAAAAGGAGAAAAAAAAGACAAAAGTGGAATGAAATATTTATATTACTACATGTAGTTCTTCTGACCAAGCAATTGGTTGAAATAGGCTATCCAGCCGTGCTGAAATGAGCACGGACAGCACACCTAGCCGTTAATAGAAGATTGGAGAACGGATTAATCACATTAGAAATATCATCAGTTGTGCTGATTAGTGAAACAGAGTTTTGTCAGAGCAGCAGCATCATTGGCTTAGGAATGGAACAACAAAAGGCAATTATTATGGTGTTCTTGGAGAGCCAAATATTTTCTGAGGTGGTACGTCAGTATGACAAGGTTGGGAACCAATATTTAAAGGACCCAGGTTTGGTATGCATTAGAGGCCACAGACCCCAATAACCGAGTGTACAAATGTAACCATAGTGCATGGCAAATATGTTTATGGATAAGGAGTAAGGGGTGGCAAGATGTAGCCCCAAGTCTCTTCACCAAATATAGCAGATCTACAAGCTCACAACTTGAGCTTGTAGATCAGCTCTATGTTTTTAGTAAATGTAATTAAACAGTATGGCGTCCAATAGGACTTACCAACAGTACTAGTTATTTTTTTAAATGGTATCCTTTGTTGAGTTATTACAAAATTAATAGGCCTACTTCATACATGGGCAACTGGAGGCCCGGGGGCCACATGCGGTCCCCACCTTCACTTAAAGTGGCTCTCAGGTTAATATCCGAACATTGATATATTATTGATTTCAGCTAATTACTAGTATTAAAATGTTATTGTCTTTTTTATGTCCAATGTATTTGTATTTAGTTCATAACTAAATGCATTTGAAATTAAATACAAAAGTTACTTTTCAGGATTCCAATTAAAAAATAGCAACAAATTATTCAGGATTTCCATTCAAATATAGCAAAAATAGCTGATTTACAAGCTCAAAACGCGTCGCACTGCGGCGCGTTTTGAGCTTGTAGATCGGCTGTTTTTGCTACAACAGTAATATGCAATGAGGCCCTCTGGAGTGAGGGTGGAAATATAGTGGCCCTCTCCATCTTCAAAGTTGCCCACCCATGGCCTACTTACTCTGACTTTTTAATCCTGCACCTGACAAATAACCCAAAGTATGAAATAAACTAACACCAAAACTAAGCGTTAAATAAAAACTAGCAAACCAACTCTTAAAAAGTAATTAAAACTAACCAAATTAGAAAAGTAAAAAACTATTATAACCTTGCTGAGCTCATACAGTATTGTTTACGATCCAACAAAGTTACCATCAAAAAAGAAAAGTCTGCACAACAGCGTTAGGCTCTCAATGATATTTTACTGTGAAATAATAATCATTTCAGTGAGCCTTTAACGAGTGTTGTGGAATCATCAGTGGTGGAAAAATTACTCACATGCTTTACTTAAGTAAAAGTCTCAATACTGCAATGTAGAAATAATCAAACTAATCAGTTACAGTACTACTAGTTAATGTCCGGATTTAAAAATCTACTTAAAGTACCAAAAGTACTGAAGGTCTTCAGAAGGTCTAATTTTTCTCAAGTATTCAAATGTATACAATCTTTAGAAAATAGCAGATCTACAAGCTCACAATGTGCCATAGATGTGATGCATTGTGAGCTTGTAGATCAGCTATTTTCAAATGGCCGAATTGTACAGGGCTGAAGTGGTTAATGTATGTTTTGTAATTATAATCTAACTCTACAAAGTAACTATAGTAATTCAAGTTTTCAAATAAATGTAGTGGAGTAAAAGTACAATATTTTGCATCCGAGATGTAGTGGAGTAGAAGTAAAAGTAATGGAGATTGGAATTACTCGAATAGTAAAGTACAAATAACTCAAAATTGCACTCAAAATTACGTGTACTTGAGTAAATGTACTTAGTTATTTTAGTCATGCTGTGGAAGTGTAACATAGTGGTGCTTTAGCTACATTTCTTACTAAGTTGAATAAAAATGGAAAAGAAAGCTGAAACATGCATATTCTATCAAGGTACAATAGTATCAGTTCTTCGTATCACAACAAATCATCATCATACTATAGTGAGACTTACACAACTACAGTTGAGTCTACACAACTGCACATGTGCTACAAAATAATTGAAACAGGATTAAACTGATTTAACAAAGTGTCCCTACTCCGTAAATGTAGAGACAAACGTATGACAATATGGGTTTAATTGGTTAAAATGTGTTTCTGCTGAGAGACACACAGCAAGGATGTCGCTAAATCCATTATTTAGCGACATCCACACTCGGTTGCCACTAACAGGGATTTAAAAACGAAATCGCCGTGCTCCCAATCCAACACGTCGTTGCCACTGTATTTCACAGGGACACAACACAAGGTACGTCCCACGTCCTTGCCAGCGCTGATGGCAGAGTTCAGGAGGACGGCATGGCCGTTGATGTCGAATGGGTTCCGCAAGTGGAAGGAGCACAGCCCGTAGCAGTTCTTGATGTCGTAGGAAGGCGGGGAGATGACAAACGAGGTGAGGTCCACGTCCAGGCTGTGCAGTCGGCAAAGTGTGGAAGTCCCTGCAGGGTCAACAATTTACAATTTAGGCATTTAGCAGACGCTCTTAATCCAGAGCGACTTACAATAGGCAAGAACAAAAAGCATGGGAATACATCACATATGTAACAAAATGCATTTATCGCGAAACATGCGTAAGCTAAGACCGTGACTAGAACATATCTATATAATGACACTATACATATAAACTATAACTAGAACATATCTATATAATGACACTATACATATAAACTACACATATGTGCTATACTATGCTGTACATATATACTATGAAGTGCTATGACTACATACAATGCACTTATTGTGCTGTCTACATGACATGCTATAAGTCTGTTTCAAATGCTATATAAGTCTAAGAAGTGCTGTCTAAGGGGGTAGGGTAAGTGCTATGGGCCATGATGGAGTCTGAAAAGGTGGGTTTTCAGACTACGGCGGAAGATCGGGAGTGATGCTGCAGTTCTGATTGCAACGGGAAGTGCATTCCACAGTTTTGGGGCCAGAAGGGAGAAGAGTTTGGGACGTGTGGAGCGTTGTCCCGGCGTTTTTAGTGAGGGTACTTCCAGCTTCCCTGCGTTGGCTGATCTGAGTGCGCGGGAGGGTTTGTAGGGTTCAATCATGCTGGCAAGATATGGGGGAGCCATACCTTTGGTTGCTTTAAATGCCAACATCAGAGTTTTGTATTCTGTGCGGGCAGCGACCGGGAGCCAGTGCTGCCCTGCTGCCCTTTTCACCCGCCGCCCTTTCTCCACCTTGTGCATGGCCGTATGCACTGCCTTCAGCAGCAGAAAAGCACGGTACTGGCTCTCTCCTATACGTGACACGCACGCACACACACACACACACACACACACACACACACACACACACACACACACACACACACACACACACACACACACACACACACACACACACACACACACACACACACACACACACACACACACACTATACACTATAGGCTATAGGCCTACAAAGCTCACAGTGCGTCACTTTGTGCTGCGCTGCGAGCTTGTAGGCCTACATCTGCATTCTTACCATTTTTGAAAAATCTTGAAGATGTTTGAATTATGAGTTGGATTAAACGCATGCACGCACGCACGCACGCACGCACGCACGCACGCACGCTTACCTGTTGCTGGTCCATCCATAGGAAAATCACTTAGTGCCTTGAGCCTGTGTAGTTTCTGTATGAGCATGTGACCTGCCTCCTCCTTCTTCATCACCTGTGTTACCCACCGGACAAAAACACATTACACAGAAATGATACTTTTTGAAGAATGTCATTTATTGTCTCCACCAGGCCGAAGGCATGGGGAGAGAGTATGTTTTGCACTCCGTCCGTGTGTGTGTGTGTGTGTGTGTGTCCGTGTGTGTGTCCGTGTGTGTGTCCGTCCTTCCGTCCGTCTGTTACCAGCTAATCTCCGGCACCATTAACCCGGTCGATGCCAAACTTTGCACACACACTCCCTGGATGCCAACGATGAACCTCTGCCCCACATTTTCCAGAACGGCCTGTTATAGCGCCACCATGAGGCAGCTTTTCACATATTTTACCTAAAACTGCACCGATCTGCGTGAAACGTTGCATGCACACTCCCTAGAGGCCAATGACAAACCTTTGACCTGCATTTTCCGCATCTGCCTTTTATAGCGCCACCAGGAGGCCGACTTTTGTAAAACACATTTTTGGATATTACTCCTCCAGATTCTGTCCAAAAATCTCACAAATCGTTACACATGGTCATGTGCTCAAGTCGGATCTGTCCAATATTTCATATTCCATCATAATTGGCTATAATTGGCTTTCACAGTTTGCAAGATTGCCCCGTTTTGAACAAAAGCCTAAAATCATGAACGCAGCATGCAATTTACGTGAAATCTTTCACACATTTTCTTACTAGGCTGAGGAATATATCCCACACTTTTCACATTGGCCTGTTATAGCGCCACCAGGAGGCCACAACCCGACCTGCCCTGGTGGAGACCTGTGCCCCGAGGGGCACTTTTTCTAGTTTGTTTTGCATTACACGGCTTGGTTGAATGCTTGATTCTGAATGGTAAATCACTGAATTCAGCGCATCCAGACTCATTTCTACGCAGTGATATTAGTCTGGCCATATGCTATAGGCTAACTTGAGTACCGGTATACTTTGTGTGTAAACTATGTTAAATTGGAACATTTCAAAAGTATACCTGGAATAATTAAGCCTATACTTAAAATGAATCTCACAAATTGAAAGTATATACATTTAATAATCTTTTACATTTACATTATATTTGAATACTAATTTACTAAAAGGCTAAACGTTTTTCACCTGTGTTATTTGGTCCATGGCCTCCACCAGTCTGTGTCGGAGCAGATCCAGCAGAACAGCAGGCAGGGCCAGTTCCACATGCTGCACCTTCTGAAGGACATATGTCTTCATTGTTATATTGTTTATTGTTATTGTTTATTTTTGTATATGTTTGATATACTATTGTACATGACTATTGTTATTGGTCTTTTTAACTTCTTTTTCATGATGTCCTGGAGCGCCAAGGACGTGTTTTTCGTGTTTTATAACATGGTAAAAAAAAAAGAAAAAAAAAATTATATATATAAAATAAAATAAAAGATATATGGTAGCGGTCAGGGCCTTTTGGCGCCCCCTAGTGGCGATGGATGAGTGGGAGACTTAGCCATAAAACCCATAGTCTGAACGGAATAAAAACCCATACTCTGAACGCCGGAACGATGGAGGCTGTGTAAGTTGTGAATCAATACCGCCCCCATCTGGCGGAGTCAGGTTAAGTCTATCACCTGAACAGATGACACATTGTATTACTGGAGTATCATCAATGCTATGCTATTTATTCCGGTTTATCGAGGGCAAAAACAAACTTGCTGCAAGCTGATATCCCTAAACTTCTTTGCCTTTTTTTACTATTTTGATAAACATTTTTGAATAGTTAAAATGGCCAGTCTACAAGCTCACATGTTTTTCAAAATAGTAAAAAAAAAGGCAAAGAAGTTTAGGGATAAGGGGTTTAGGCGGTGTCTATTTGCTCAGACACTACGACGTAAAATTCTCTATTCATTGGGAATTTAATGTTTGTGTAGGACAAAGTTTGTGCACACACACCAAAAGCTGGATATAGGAGGGGCTAGCACCCCTAAAAAATACAGTTAAAAATAGGATTTTTTTTAAATTAACCCATTCTGGGCAAAATTATTTCAGAAAACTGGAGGATTTAGAAGATTTTTTTAAAATTTCGAGGGCAGGTCAAAATGGGTTAAACAAAGTAAAAGAAATGAAGAAAAGCAAGAAAATGGCAAAAAGTGCCTACTAACCATAAGGTTGGAGGACATTAGCATTGGAGTGGAGGAGTTGATGATTGGTGCCAGGCCCAGTGTCTCACCGGAGCCCAGAGTGAGGGGAGAGTCCAGGTTCACACTGACCCGGGCCACTCTCTGAGGCATGGCATCACCCAGCAGGAACTCCTGTCCAAGGGGGAAGTTTGGATGTATTGTCACTATCATGCACAGCGACAAGAGTAAAAACTTTTTTGTTTGGCTTCCTTCAGACAATGTAGGAGCATATAGGTAATAATAATAATATTATAACAATAACTATTAATATTGTTATTAACCCATTTAGGCCTGACCTTCTAAATCCTCAAGTTTTCTGAAATAAATATGGAGGATTTAGAAGAATAGCAGACCTCATAGGCGGCGGGTGGATTTTACCTTTGGGTAGGCTAGAATTGCGTGGGGGGGGGGGAACTCTCGCGGCCGAGCGGAGCGAGGCCGCGCAAATTTATTTATTTATTTATTTCCCCCAGATGGTCTAAAAATTAGTTACTTTGACCAATTTATTACCAATCTCGTACACCATTGCTCACGAAAGCAACACCCTTGACCCAATTATAGACACTGCATCTAGCTTTTAATTAAAGTTCCCCGGGCATTGTTTTGGGATATTTTGGCCGATATGGGTCTTATTCTCAAGTTTCGAGTCAGTGTGGAGATTACCCGGCGGTGTTGCTGCCCCTCCCGGCGCATGGCTCTTCACAGACGGCACAGAGACAGCAGCCACTCCGCTGAACGTGTCAGTGTTGCTGCAGTGGTGTGAACTGTGAACCGTGCGGTCACTGGTGGTGCTGCTGACTGCTGACAGCCGAGCCGCTCACAGCTTCTTCTTAGTTCTGAATTACTTTATCTTTGCCTTGAAAAAGACCGTAGGGCGTAGGCTATATCCATTTTGCGTTTTGCTGTTTTCCAAAACAAACCAGCACGCGCTACTAGTCTGTTTGCTACAAAGCGACTGGAAGGAAGAGAAAAGAAAGGCTACCAAGTAGCCAATCATATGACCCGATCAGCGATCACCAGGGGGCAGCGACAACACACGCACACACACAATAGCCTTCTATATAATGCTGAGCACATATATTATATATATTAAAAAAATACCCAGCAACATTTTTGGGAAGGCTAAGCCTTCCCTAGCCTTACACACCCGCCGCCTATGGCAGACCTACAAGCTCGTAGCGCGCCACTCGGTGGCGCTCTATGAGCTTGTTGCACACAAGTAGGCCATAAATGGCCTACTAGTGGCCTACTAGTGCGCAAGCAGAGCGTGCAAGTGCTGTAGACCGCTATAAACTTTCAAATCTTAGTCTCACATATTGAATTATTAGATTTACCTATTTGCTACGTACCTTGCTTCTGAAGGAAAAAAAGTAGTATTTTTAAGTATGGTAAAATCATCGTTACGTCACCGTCAACTATACCCTGGCATTGGTACATATATTCATCACGTCATATGCTCATATGTCCATATATGTGTACATGTCTATATGTATGTATATGTAGTTTTCTGAGTGGTTGGTGGTATAATGTGATCGGCTGGGTGGTTTGATGCGTATGTACTTGACACTGAAACGTATCATCATTACGTCACCATCGTCAACCAATTATACCCTGGCATTGGTACATAATCTTTTTTCACGATTCACGGAAAACATACCTGCACGGTCAGCTTCCGTATGTCCGTATGACATCATATCACATGCATTCTAAGGGACATTGGTACATATCTTCATCACGTCATGGGACATATGCTTCGTAGCATGACAAAATGGCCCGTAGCACTTGCCCTAGCCTATCCCCTTAGATAGCACATTATGTAGACTTAGATAGTATTTTAAACAGACTTATAGCTTGTTACGTAGACAGCTCTAGAATTGCACTTTATGTAGTCATAGCACTTTATAGTACACATGTATAATATATTATATAGTATAGTATGTATAGTTTACATAGATACTCCACTGTTACGTTCTTAGTTTACGCATGATTCATGATAACTACTTTTTTATATATATGTGATGTATACCATGCTTTTGTTATTGCTTAATGTAAATCGCTCTGGATTAAGAGTCTGCTAAATCCCTAAATTGTAAATTGTAAAAACACACCTGCACGGTCAGCTTGGGGCCAGCATATGATGTCATAACATGTGCTGGCCCCAAACACGCGCATCGTAGCACCTGACTGAAAACATGACTTGCACGCTCTGCTTGCGCAAGTAATAAATATAGCTGCAAGCAGCGATAAGACGGAGCCAAGCAATAAAAAAAATCACACCCGTGTGAACTGAGAGGTGCGGGCTGCTCAACAACACTGCTCGCTTTTCAAAATGTCATTATGCTTTAAGTAGCATGTGACATGTCAAACTAGGGGGGTTTTCATGTTTCTGAATCCATTCCACGTAGTTTTGCATGAAAAACACTCCTCCGGCTAAAAAACGGCCATAGCCATCATCACAAAAGTGATGAGGTCAGCACATTTGGCCAAATTTAGCCCAAGGCAGTGACATATCTCTGGCTTACAACCTACAGGGGTCAATTCTCGAGCAGCCCAGTCCACACACACGCAGGTCTAGAGCGGTTCTAGAGCAATAAATAAATAAAATACAATATAATTATAGGCTATACCGATACAAAACATTTTTCAATCAATCAATCAATCTTTATTTGTCACATACATATTTAAAAACGTATCTTTAAAATGCAGTGAAATGTACGTAGTTCAGCCTCACAGAAGTGAGCAGTAAAACAGGACAAGAAGACTAAAAGCTAAATAAATTCTACCATTTAAAAACTTCCATCCCTAAAACCAGCAAGACTATAATAAATAATTAAGTTAGACTACAATACTAATAATAATGTCCATTTGTGTCATGTCCATATGAAGTCCCTGTGAAGGGGTGGGGGAGGTTGTATGTGCATACGTGCACGTGCACGTGTACTCAACTGCCCCCTCTCCACGCCCAAGTGCGTGGGTGATGACCCGATCCCTGCCGTCTCTCAAGGTACATGTCATCATTTAGAATCCTAATGGCCTGGGGAAAAAAGTTTTTCCTCAGTCTTTTTTTCTCAGTATACACAGCATACACAGTGCTGCCTTGATCCCGCCTCTAGCTGCCGCTGATTGGCCAGGCCGTTTTGTGCCCGGGCATCAAGTCTGCCTGAGAGTTCCCAGATGGGAGCAGGAGGGGGGAACCCAGTGTACTCTCTGCTGCCCCATCTGGCGGAGTCAGGTTATACTTGTGTAGCCTAGGCCTATTAGATTTGTAGCCTAGCCTTAGATTTTTTTGAGGGGCGAATGCATGGCTTTTACCTCATATGGCAGCCAAGTCTATTGGATTTTAAATGTTTAAGAACACTTACGACGTAAATCGTTTGCCAGCAAAGTCTATGAACTTTGACATTATTTTGTTTAGAGCAGGGGGAGCACTTTACAGCAATCCAAGTCTATATGAACATATAGTAGCGCTTTAGGAAGCACTTTACAGCCAGCCAAGTAAATGGACTTTAATGTTTGTTTCGAGCACTTACTGTATGACATAAAATGTTTGCCAGCCAAGTCAACGGACTTTAATGTTTTTTTCGGGCACTACATGACGACGTAAGACGTCATGTGGCCGATGTAAATACAGTGGGTGCCCCTTAGGCCTCACTCACACCTTCGCATCTAGCATACAACATTGTTGAATGCTAGATGTAAACAAAGGGTTTGTTTACATCTTGCCCCAATGCATTTCCAATGGAAGTCACATGGTTTGACACAACATTTTTGTTGTACGGCTTTCGGCTGTGTTTCGACTGCCCCCCCTCCCCCTCATACAACAAAAATGTTGCGTCAAACCATGTGACTCCCATTGGAAATGAATTGCGAACTTGCATCAGTAAACAAGTCTCATGCATCAGCTATACATCAATCTGTTGTGCACGTGTGAGTCAGGCCTTAGCCTGGCTTGGACATACTAACTGCCCCTCACTTTTATCAATTAATGAAAATTCTTTGATTTGTTTGATATTTAAAATGAAAAACTAAATGTAGGAAATAATACTAAGGAGATATTTATTTACTCGTGACCCATACAAATGGACTCGCGACCAAAACCTGGGCAGTATATAGCATGTATAGCACTTTTCACAGAGACTCACAAAGTGCTTTGCCGTATACAACATGAAGTGATATACATACAGTCAGTATTTTTCAGGAGCTGGCCGAGCTGCCACAGTATAGCTTACCTGGAGCTCAGAAAGGAAGGATAAAGTGTCTAATGGCCCCTGGGTGGATCCGGTAATCGCTGCTCCTTTCTGTCCTGTAGAGTGTAGAGCAGTGGTTTTCAACTCGGTAAGACCCAACGATGCTTTTCGGTAACATTTTTATTTTAATTAATCACTTAATTTTTTTTCTTTTTTTTCTATTCTATTCTTGTTTCACCTAAACATCAACATTGATGTTCATTGTTTAGTCTTGCAATGCCATTGGTCATGATATTTGCATATAAATACCCCCCACAGAGGCACAAATTTACACAACTTCAAAATCTCTGGACTGCAATTTCTAATCAAAATTGACCTATGACCTTTAATATTTAACCCTGATAAAAGTAACTAAAATGCTTGTAATACATATATTTGTGTGATCATTAGAATGTCTAGAACAGGGTTCCCCAATAGGCGGCCCGCGGGCCATTTGCGTCCCGCGGAGCGCCCCCTTGCGGCCCCCTTGTTGGGGGGGGGGGGTCCCAGATATAAATGGCATTAAATGGGGGTCAGTAGCCTATGCATGTCAAACTGGGCATCCTTTTCAAATGGGGTCTTGCCCTGAAAATGAGGGCAAGACCTTGACCTCACACGTGCGGACTCGGCCCCCAGCCTGGTACCCTAGTCAAAATATTGCCCTTGAGAAAAAATAATTGGGGAACCCTGGTCTAGAACATGTATCATGTATTATTGTGAAAGATATCCACCGAATGTAAATTATTAATTTATTATTATTTTAATATTATTTTATGTGCATAACATTTTCATTAAACTTTTTTTTTTTTAACATATTTTTTAACATAAGTCCTAGTAGTACAAAGTAGTAGTAAGGTTGAAATCTCTTTTTTGCAAGTAGAAATGTATCCGGTCTTACAGGTAAGGTACTATAGAGCGTCGCAGTCCCGCCTCCTACCCTGGACCAGGAAATGAAACCCAATGCATTATTCTCATAGACATTTCTTAAAGTATTTATTTAAAGACGGTTACGCCGCGGACAAAGCCAACTCGAGTCGTGACAACTCATGACAACACAAACAATATTTTGGACCAAACAAATAATTACATAAAGAAAAAAACGGCAGGTTACAACACTTTTTTTGTTGTTTTTCTTCTTTGTAATTATTTGTTTGGTCCAAAATATTGTTTGTGTTGTCATGAGTTGTCACGACTCGAGTTGGCTTTGTCCGCGGCGTAACCGTCTTTAAATAAATACTTTAAGAAATGTCTATGAGAATAATGCATTGGGTTTCATTTCCTGGTCCAGGGTAGGAGGCGGGACTGCGACACTCTATAGCCTCTCAGACCCAAAACTTTGAGTGTTGTCGTTGGATAGATTGGATAGATTTTGTCCATATTTCCATGCCGTATTGATGTAGGGCATTAAGCAACTAGTCGACTAGTAAATCCACTAGCCGACCTTGCTGGTACTAGTTGACTAGTTTTTTTCCCCCCGATTTTGTAGGCCTCAAGATCAGGTAGATTATAGTTATAGTCACTAGTGATCTTCGATATTCATGTTTTTCATTAATATCGGTATCGGTGCTAAAAACAAATAATCGAAAAAAAACGGCCGATTATTATATTTCTCATAAATGCGCAAACATGGTGAAACAACCACTTTCATTGAAAATCCGGTAGAGTACGGTTGTAAGGAGATGTATAGCTGCGTGTCTGACTCTCCCAGTGCTCCACTCCCAGTGGAGTAGTAGACACGGCTCCACTCTGCACTGACGTCTCCTCTCTCTCACACACACACACACACACACACACACACACGGAGTCAGAGAGAGGGCCACTGCACTGACTGCAGGCAGGAGAAAGGATTATAGGCTACTAACCTTGTAACCATAAAAAGCTTTGCTGTTTTCATCTTCAATTAACCAAAATAAAATCCACACGTGAGAGGGACAGAGAGCAGTGGTAGAACTACGTTAGCCAAGCTAGCTGCTGCCTGCTAACGCTGCAAACAACAGCTGTAACGCGTTGTCTATTGATTGCCTGTCGTGTGTGTGTGTGTGCGTGCCAGCCAACTGAAGCACAACTTTTCCCCCCCCCCATCCTGACTAGCCTAATATGATTATTGCATTTTGTCTATATGCAATAACTAACTGCAAGCCAATGAAGAATGAACCAATCAGTAGCATTGGCAGTCTTCATTTCTAATTCATATTAATTTAGTTGCCAATAATTTTACTGTTGGCCAGTGTTTTGAGACATATTGTCTTTTTTTGCTATAAAATGAATGGTAAAAACAAATTCTACATGCATTAAAAATGTGGCCAGTGATCTTGAAAGTGGCAAATTTCAGTGGTGGAGTAAAAACAAGGTAACATGGCTTTGGAGAGTTTGGGCAGCAGATCTACAAGCTCTCAACATGTCATGATGCAATGTGCTGTGGGCTTGTAGATCACCAATTTTGATAAACTAGAACGGTGCCCATAGGGCCTCTACAGCCCATTGGGCACTGATCTACTTGGAACGATGCAAGTTGGAAATGAATGCCCCACCCAGATATCAGGTCTGTCTCCCTGTTATGCCCATATATGGAGTTCTTTGTAAGGCATGCCCAAATAGGGAGTATATGCAGCCAGCTTGTGGAGTTCTGTCTTCTGTGTCAGGCATGCCCAAATATGGAGTGCTGTGAGGTCAGAACAGGCCAGCTCCATATGGACGCTGGGCATGGGCCTGGTCAAGAGCCCGGGCAGAGGCCTTTTTGGGGCAGTTCTGGACAATTACACACACACACAAACACTTGGTGCATTCATAGATAGATAGATAGATAGATAGATACAATTATATATATGCTGCTACAGTACATGTTTGCACTTGAATAAAAAAAAAAGCTGCATTTGATGGAGGGGGGGGAAGTGTTACTGAAACGATGTTGGTGCTTCTTGCACTTCCTTTTTTATAAGCGATACATATTCTCCAATGCATTTAAAGGAATTCTTGTGTTGGAATTTATGTTACTGTAAAAAACTTTTTTAACTTAAATTAATATCGGTTCATAATATCGGCTATCTGCTTTTTGATTGTCCACTAATCGGTGATCGGATATATCGGCCAAAAACCATATCGGTCGATCACTAATAGTCACCAATGTACACAGTTTTTAAATGTACAAATATTTATTCCCCCCCCCAAAAAAAAACATACAGTAAACTAGGCAACTAGTAAAAATTACTAGAAGTGAATGCCCTATATTGATGTTGTACCTATAGCAGAGATAACAGGCAGACATTGATCTCTAATTGTGTAGATTTCTTGTAAATTAAGTAGTAAGTAGTAAGTAAGTAAAACAATTTTATAGAGCACTTTTCAAAACGATGTTACAAAGTGCTGTACAACAAGGTAAAACAATCATGTTAACAATAGAAGGTAAAACATTGAAATGCAAATAAATCAAGTATAAATACATCAACAATAAGAGGTAAAACATTGAAATGCAAATAAATCAAGAAAATACATCATAAAATAAAGTGCTGACGAAATAAAAACGTTTTTAACAAGTTCTTAAAACCGTCGACAGACTCTGCATTTTTTAGCTCAAAGGGCAGGGCATTCCACAAAGTGGGGGCAACCACTGCAAATGCACGGTCACCCTTTGTTTTGAGCCTAGTTGTTGGAATAGACAGAAGGCCTTTATCAGAGGACCTGAGAGAACGTGTATTTGGCTTTGAATGCAGTAGTTCAGAGATGTAAAGTAGGCCTAATGCAGATGTTTAACAATAATTTAACTCTTCCAGGGTCCATTTGGTTACCAACTCCCCATCATTTGGGGACCACCTGGAACCACTGGTGGAAAATCATGATGCTAGACTAGTGTAGTAATCCTTGCTGAGCCATGAGGCCCATAAGGCAGGAGCCTAATGCCTATCTCCTGTTTCTGTAGCGTGAGGCAGCTTGATGTACTGTACAAGTACACCACCTGGATATGACGCTAGTATGTTGCAGGGACCTTTCCACAGAGTTTTTGGTATGACCTGACCAGGGATCTAACCCTGACCTCCCGGTCTCAGGGCAAAGTGCAGACACAACATTTTTCCCGTAAATAAACACCCTACTTGATACAGCATCACACAAAAGTAGCAGATCTGCACATGCTCGAAACGGAGTGTGTCATATGTCCAACTTTGAACATATGAGGTTTCTACCCGATTACTTATTGATGAAGAGATAATAATCTGAATTCTTGTGTCCAGTGTCTGTGGAAATAAGCCTCTTATCTCATGACTATGGATGTCAAATAGTACCTGGTTCTTGGGCCAGCTCCAGTCCATCCATGCTGTCCTCTGTCCATCCCTCTGTTCCCCTGGAGAGCGACACCACAACACACATCAGGGCAAAATGCATCTTTTATGTCTCTCTGTATGTATGTATAAAGCTATACATTATAGGAGGCCTTTTATTTATAATGTACAAACGGTCACACCTCTCTCTGAAAAGTCCCTCCCTCAAAATGTATGCAGACATGCAAACGTGTTAGCCTGACACTCAGCCTGAATTTTCATTTCGTTTCACTCCATTATTCAGTCTGAAAGCCCTCCCTACTACACCCGTTTCTGAGATGGGCGTTGACAAAGAGGCAGTCTTCGGCGATTGGTTCACCCTTAACCAATCACAATAGTAGCAAAGCAGATGACAAGGCTCCGACCGCAGCAGGCTGAACTTAGCCGTGGTTGAGGGCATGTCAGCGGGGGGGGACAGAGCTAAATGGCCGGGGCATGGGACTCGAGTGCGAAATTGCGATTATGCAACAGTTACCAAAAAAAAAAAACACGTCAACTCAATGTCATTGTAACTAACATTTTCGAGCGAAAAAATTATTTTTTGAATGAGACTTTCACCCAGTATGAAGCTAAATGTGACACCAAAAGAGTAGCATAAGTTGCTATGCTACTGGCGCAGCCATGTTTGTTTGTGTCTGGACGGCGCTGTTGTTTTGACGTCATCGAGTTGAAACGACGCTGATTCGTCGGTCAGATTTCCAACCGAGTCTCAGACCTCCTTCGAGAGCGTCACCAGACCCTGAATCGCCTGAATATATTTTTTTAATGGGCGTGGCTAGCGATTCAGGGGCTGGAGCCAGGCTACAAACGTGTAGCTTTTCGGCGAAAATCGCCGTTTTTATTCCAAATGAGGCACCCATGTGATTCATGCAAATCCGTTAAAAAAATGTTTGGGGGGGGTGAGGGGGTCTGTGGGTGGGGGTGGAGCCCGAGCCCGCTGCCCGGAGCATTCTCTGACGGACTCACGAGAAACGAACTGTAATGATTCTGGAAGATATTCTGCTTGTATCTGCGGCATCATGATCATGATGTGCGCCACCGCTGGCCGCTCCGCGGAAGAAAACCTGTTTGTGTGGACGCGGGACTCGGCGGGACGGGCGGGACTCGCCAGTCAATCCCATAGTTTAGCTGCAAGTGCAGCTGCTACTAGTTAGCATTAGCAACGTTAGCACCTTGCGTTATACTGTCTGTGGTGTGGACACGCCGGCGTCAGTTTATCTCGCTGTGTGTGTGTGTGTGTGTGTGTGTGCTCGCGTGTGTGCATACATGCATGCGAGTAAATAAATAAAGCACGCGCACGTGTGTGTGCGTGCGTGCGTGCGTGTGAGTAAATAAATAAAACGCTTGATACATACAACTTGTAGTCCTACACCCCCCCCCCCCAGGGCTTACATAATACTAAAGATATATTAAAAAAGAAAACATGCAGCTCAACTGTTGAATAAGGAGAGGATGTTACTCTTATCTACATGTCTTAAATTGACTAAGGCTAAAATAATGAAGTAAACTGACCCTGTTCCAAAACTATTTTTATTATAATTTATTATTATTTTGCCAGTGAATATAATTTCTATTTGACATGATGTGAAGAGTGTAACTATAAGGGATTTTGAGATGGGAGTGTTGGACCTGTTTTTAAAAATCACACCTGTGTGAAGTGAGCGGCACTCTTACAGTATCATCATACATCATCCATTCATTGTCATTTTTGTGACAATGAATGTGTAGGACAAAAATAGCCGATATATGACAATTATTCTCCATTCATTGTCAATGGCATTTAGGACAAATCTACACTATAGCTGAATATAGGAGGGGCTAGCACTCCTCAAACTGTTGGAGTAAATGAATTGTTCTTCTATGACTATCAGGAAATTAATGTTAACATCTTGCTCAATACTGACTATAGATTTGTACTGATTTAGTAAATAATCATCTGTCATTTTTGAGTGGTGCAACCACTCAACCACACTATAGACAGCTACAGTATGTGTGTGTGGCTGTGTCCCTGGGTCTGTCCCTGGCTGTGTCCCTGGCTGTGTCCCTGTGTCACTGGGTCTGTCCCTGTGTCCCTGGCTGTGTCATTGGGTCTGTCCCTGGCTGTGTCCCTGGCTGTGTCCCTGTGTCATTGGGTCTGTCCCTGGCTGTGTCCCTGGCTGTGTCCCTGTGTCCCTGGGTCTGTCCCTGGCTGTGTCCCTGTGTCACTGGGTCTGTCCCTGGCTGTGTCCCTGTGTCCCTAGCTGTGTCCCTGGGTCCCTGGCTGTGTCCCTGGCTGGGTCCCTGGCTGTGTCCCTGGCTGTGTCCCTGGGTGTGTCCCTGGCTGTGCCCCTGGGTCCCTGGCTGTGTCCCTAGCTGTGTCCCTGGCTGTGTCCCTGGGTCCCTGGCTGTTTTCCTGTGTCCCTGGGTCCCTGGCTGTGTCCCTGGGTCCCTGGCTGTGTCCCTGTGTCCCTAGCTGTGTCCCTGGCTGTGTCCCTGGCTGTGTCCCTGTGTCCCTGGCTGTGTCCGAGCACGAACATAGCGTTATAGCGTTTGTTCACCACCAAGTGTCACTGTTGCACAGCCTAACACACAGACACACACAGGCCGGGGAGGAGGGCTAGTACAGTACAGGAAGTAATTAATTTGAACATCTTTCTACATACTGAGAGTAATAGATTTGTACTGATGACTCTTAAGTGTAGTATATACTGGACGCTGTTTATACCAGTCAGTCTGTCATACCATCCCTCCCCACTGGGGACGCTGTTTATACCAGTCTCTCTGTCATACCATCCCTCCCCACTGGGGACACTGTTTATACCAGTCTCTCTGTCATACCATCCCTCCCCACTGGGGACGCTGTTTATACCAGTCTCTCTGTCATACCATCCCTCCCCACTGGGAGCACTGTTTATACCAGTCTCTCTGTCATACCATCCCTCCCCACTGGGAGCACTGTTTATACCAGTCTCTCTGTCATACCATCCCTCCCCACTGGGGACGCTGTTTATACCAGTCTCTCTGTCATACCATCCCTCCCCACTGGGGACGCTGTTTATACCAGTCTCTCTGTCATACCATCCCTCCCCACTGGGGACGCTGTTTATACCAGTCTCTCTGTCATACCATCCCTCCCCACTGGGGACGCTGTTTATACCAGTCTCTCTGTCATACCATCCCTCCCCACTGGGAGCACTGTTTATACCAGTCAGTCTGTCATACCATCCCTCCCCACTGGGGGCGCTGTTTATACCAGTCTCTCTGTCATACCATCCCTCCCCACTGGGGGCGCTGTTTATACCAGTCAGTCTGTCATACCATCCCTCCCCACTGGGGGTGCTGTTTATACCATCCCTCTACACTGGGGGTGCTGTTTATACCATCCCTCCCCACTGGGGACGCTGTTTATACTACTCTCTCTGTAATAGCATCCCTCCCCACTGGGGGCACTGTTTATACCAGTCAGTCTGTCATACCATCCCTCCCCACTGGGGGCGCTGTTTATACCAGTCTGTCATACCATCCCTCTACACCGGGGGCGCTGTTTATACCAGTCCGTCTGTCATACCATCCCTCCCCACTGGGGGCGCTGTTTATACCAGTCAGTCTGTCATACCATCCCTCCCCACTGGGGGCACTGTTTATACCAGTCAGTCTGTCATACCATCCCTCCCCACTGGGCCCCCACATGTGGCCCCCACCTTCACCTAATGCGGCCCGCAGGTTAATATCAACTGGCGGCCTGAGGGTGGCCCCCACCTTCACCTAATGCTCCTCGCAGGTTAATATCAACTGGCGGCCTGGCGGGCCGCGACCCTATGGTCGCGGCCCACTGGGAAAATGCCCGGTATGACCTGTGGCCAGTCCAGCCCTGTTTGGTACCCATAAAACCCTCAAAATTTTTCGAGCCGCGGGCTTCGCCCGCGACGCAGCGCGTCCCCCGCACACTGTCACCTTTTCCAGCTTCGGTCTGTTTGCATGCCTGTATATATGGTAATATTGATCTGGGTTCTGCCTGCCTGTGTTAAGGCAGTCTGTAGGACACATGCGCAGAAAGACAATTATAATAATGAGGCAACACAAGAATTCAGAGTTTGGAAGTATGAGCATTTTACTTTGATTGATTGATTGAAATATTTAACAGTTTGCAGAATTACAGTACATTTCGAGCACAAACTCAATACAAAGGCTGTTAACTGTGAGTGGATGACCCAATTAAGCATTACACTTGTTTACAAGAGGGTCCACCATGTTCAATTCATCAAAACATTTAGAGACGTACAAATAGACACTTCTATATAGACAAAGAACAGAACAGGAATTCATCATAATGGCGGTAAAAAGGGAAAAGAAAGGGGGGGAGGGGGGGGGGGATTCACGTTCAGCTCCGTTCCTTTGTTTGTTTTGCCTTGGAGGAGCTGCGTTGGGTCGAGTAAGGAGCCAAGAACTTACATGATCTATTCACGTATGGAAACCCCAGTCTGACTCCAAGAGTTACATAGGGTCACAGCTTTGGTTTATAGCTTTCACTCCCACAACAGCCAACCCCCAAAATAGCCTCAAGACTTGAGCCTCTTCTCACAGTAACAAAGTAAAACAAACCACAGGGGTGTGACAGATAAGATAATCTCAGAGTGCAATTTAGGAGATAATCTTTATAAAGGGGTATTATTAAATGTTTGTATCTAAATTTCTACGACACCTGCATGCATGTGTGTGTCACTGTCAACTGTATTCTGTTCAGAATTACGTTCTGCGAATTTTCTGCAATTAGTAGAATAATACAATAGGCATAATAATAATAATAATAATAATAGGGAACTGGCCAAGAGGCAGAAATACAATTACACTTCAATACCACATCGTCAATGTTACATTTTGGACCAGCAAATACAACATCCATAATACACCTTACAGTACCTATGAATAAATACAAAAGGTCCCCAGTCCTACTATTTAGTAGCAGGGCAAAATACACCATATACACAATCTACACTATCTGAACCAATAAATAAATAAATAAATAAATAAATAAATAAATAGGCATGAACATAGGCTAGTACATATCCAAACATGTGCAGGTGTTGGACTGTACATCAAAGATGATCCTTTTGAAACTTCAAGGGAACTTTCAAAGCCAATTTTAGTCTGGACTGTAGATCATTCCACGACCAGGGGCCAAAAAAGGCCAGACTTTTTTTTTTACCCTCCTCGGATTTGAATGCTGGTACTACAATGCTGAAGCATATTTCTTCAACTTATCTGCAAGTAGCGATAAGGTGGGACCAAGCAGGACGGCAATAAGCCGTATAAGGCAATAAGGCCGACCGCGGCTGGAGTTATAATGGCCCATGTCCAAATGGTCAAATATTTTCAGATGGGGATATGCCAAACATATAACGGGGTCCTTTTAGGAGAACGTTTATGAACTTACTGGTGTATTTTTTTTTATTTTTTATTCCACATCTTTGCAGTGACACATTGCATAATACATATAGTGTACATGGTACATATATATATATTTACAGTAGGTGCGTTTCATGGTAGTCATTGCATGTTTGTGGATTTTTCTCTTTTTATTTTTTAAAAGAAAACCCCACCAGTATTCCCCCTACTCCCAAGTACCCCCCCCCCCCCCCATCCCACCCATAGAAAGAAGAGTAGCCGATAGAGGGAAAAAGAGAAGAAGAATTAAAAAGAAAAAAAAAGAAAAGAGACAAGGGAAAGACAGCATGTTGACTCAGCCTCAGATGGCATATGCTCCTTGTGAATTGTGACAATGATAGAACAAAGTATGCACCCTCGGGTGAATTATACACTTATCTAGTCCAATGAGATAGCTTGACGTGAATCAAAGTGAGAGATGAGAGGCTGCCAATGTTTATAAAAGTTTTCAACAACTTACTGGTGTATTGATGTATGTGTGAGAAGAATCGGTTTCGTGCTGTTGCATCATCCATCCATCCATCCATCCATCCATCCATCCACCCGGAGCGGTGTCATAGGGGCAACAGCGGAGAGCAGACTTCCCATTTAGTTTTCATGGTGTTGCATCAGTCGTAATGTTGCATCAGATGGTCAGTGTGCTGTGCATCTGTAGCTCATCCTGGTGCTCCATGTGTGGGATGGATCTCCAATCCAGCCATTCATCTAAATGACTAAATACAAATAGACCATTTGGAACCAAATTAACCCTTAGCCTATAGTTATTTTAACTAGTCTAAAAATGGAACAACATTGACTCATTGTATTTTTTATTTTTTGGCATTTGCATTTGTTTTTATTTGATTTAATCTTGAGTTTGTTACTTTAGTTTAGTTAGATTGTGTATATACACTAGAGGTTCACGCGCCTTCGGTACACTCACATCTAGCTTACAAAAAAGGGAAAAAAATATTGAAAAAAAAAAACACTACCCATCATGCACCTGTAACTCAACATGCCTTGCAGTGCGTCGACCCGGATGTGACCCGCGTGTCACATCCGCCATAGCCAATGGGAAGAAGTAAATAAAGGAGTCCAGTTCCTGTTTCTGGACCGCTTTAAAGGGGAATTTCTCCCTAAACTTTTTTTTTACAAAAGTTGATAATTATGTATATTGACCAAAAAAAATATTTAAAAAAAAAATAGATATAGGAGAGCTGGGGCTGGAGCTGGGGCTGCTGCTGGAGGGGGTCTAACACCAGCTCACGTAGACCAGGAGAGTGCAGTGTCAACAATGCATGGAGTGTTGCTGTCACATCATCTAGAACAGAACAAAAAACAACTGCGCGATTGAATAGGAGTTCTAGCGTTAGACCCCTCCAGCCACAGCTTCAGCTGCAGCCCCAGCTCCCCTACATCTTTTTTTTTTTTTTTTTTTACTTTTGTAAAAAAAGGTTTAGGGATAAATTCCCACCACTTAAGCCCCATATGGGAAGCCGGCTTCCCATAGCCAGTTACACTTTGTTCAGAGGTCAATAAATCAATAGAGACTAAATCAAACTACAATTTCAATGTTGATTCCTTTGCAGGGGACCTACAGCATATATAATCAGCTGCCATTGTATTTTTCATCCATACATTAGTATAATTTATAATTATTTTAAAAGTAGTGTACAATATTTGCATACGCCAGGAATATAAGAACAACCAACATTCAAACTCGGGTAGAATCACTTCCCAGTATGCTAGCCAAACAACAAACGCAAGAGGACATTCTGCTCTTTCAAATGAGACCAACCATGTCTTGATACGATGTAAACTGTGCTCTCCAGCGTCGGAAATGTAAGCAAACTCTGTTTCCCAAAAAAAAGATCTCCGACATTTGTAGTCCATTTTGGCCGTGGTAATCCATCCAAAACTACACAAAGACCCCTTTACTGTCCTGATTCCTATAATACAAGTCCTTACGCGTCATTTCCATACTTGGAATTCCAGTTTGAGCCTTCGCATGAAAAAAAAAGCTGATAGACAGTGGGTGATGTCGAATCACTGCTGTGGGACTACTGCCACTGTCGTCCCATTGGACGACGAGGTATTTGGGCTGAGTCATGTTTGGTTGTGATGGATCAATTCTATAGGCCTAGAGCTTTCCAAGGGTGGGTCATATGTTCTCATAGCCACAAGCATGGCCAAGATAGGTGACTGCGCACACAGGCCCAAGGCTGATTTCAATCTGGGTCCATGACGCGCAGCCTCTGTGACGCAGCACTGATTGAGCACAACAACAAGAAGCGACGCGCTGCGCCTGGAGTAAACCGAAGCGTTCCTCTCAACAATGTTTTAGGACTCGATCCACTTCAGTCTTTGTGTAAGTATTTCAGTTATGAAATTAGTTATTGAATGTAATTATTTATTATTTAGTTGATAATTATTATTTTGTCGGCAATGTAACTGTAATGGCGTCCGTTTTGACAGACCATGTAGATAAATGCCTGTGAATAAACAGAGCCAGTCATGATGATTCTGACCTGATAACATTCGACAACTACAGTACAGTACACAGTCAGGTTCAGTACAGTACAGTACAGTACAGTACAGTACAGTACAGTACAGTACAGTACAGTACAGTACAGTACAGTACAGTACAGCATGTTACAGTACAGTACAGTAACGCATGTTGCAGTACAGTACAGTAAAGCATGTTACAGTACAGTAAAGCATGTTACAGTACAGTACAGTAAAGCATGTTACAGTACAGTAAAGCATGTTACAGTACAGTACAGTAAAGCATGTTACAGTACAGTAAAGCATGTTACAGTACAGTAACACCTGTTACAGTACAGTACAGTACAGTACAGTAAAGCATGTTACAGTACAGTAACACATGTTACAGTACAGTACAGTAAAGCATGTTACAGTACAGTAAAGCATGTTACAGTACAGTACAGTAAAGCATGTTACAGTACAGTAACACATGTTACAGTACAGTAAAGCATGTTACAGTACAGTAACACATGTTACAGTGCAGTACAGTAAAGCATGTTACGGTACAGTAAAGCATGTTACAGTACAGTAACACATGTTACAGTAAAGTACAGTAAAGCCTGTTACAGTACAGTAAAGAATGTTACAGTACAGTAAAGAATGTTACAGTACAGACAGGTCCAGTTATCCAGTACAGTACAGTCAGGTTCAGTACAGTACACAGTCAGGTTCAGTACAGTACAGTACAGTAAAGCCTGTTACAGTACAGACAGGTCCAGTTCTCCAGTACAGTACACAGTCAGGTTCAGTACAGTACACAGTAAGGTTCAGTACAGTACGCAGTCAGGTTCAGTAAAGTACAGTACAGTACAGTACAGTAAAGCCTGTTACAGTACAGTAACGCATGTTACAGTACAGTAACGCATGTTACAGTACAGTACAGTAAAGCATGTTACAGTACAGTAAAGCATGTTACAGTACAGTAACACCTGTTACAGTACAGTAAAGCATGTTACAGTACAGTAACACCTGTTACAGTACAGTACAGTAAAGCATGTTACAGTACAGTAACACCTGTTACAGTACAGTACAGTAAAGCATGTTACAGTACAGTAACACACGTTACAGTACAGTACAGTAAAGCATGTTACAGTACAGTAACACATGTTACAGTACAGTACAGTAAAGCATGTTACAGTACAGTAACACATGTTACAGTACAGTACAGTAAAGCATGTTACAGTACAGTAAAGCATGTTACAGTACAGTAACACATGTTACAGTACAGTACAGTAAAGCATGTTACAGTACAGTAACACATGTTACAGTACAGTACAGTAAAGCATGTTACAGTACAGTAACACATGTTACAGTACAGTACAGTAAAGCATGTTACAGTACAGTAACACATGTTACAGTACAGTACAGTAAAGCATGTTACAGTACAGTAACACATGTTACAGTACAGTACAGTAAAGCATGTTACAGTACAGTAACACATGTTACAGTACAGTACAGTAAAGCATGTTACAATACAGTAACACCTGTTACAGTACAGTACAGTAAATACTGTTACAGTGCAGTAAAGAACGTTACAGTACAGTAGAGTACAGTACTGTACAGTCGAGTACAGTAAAGACTGGTACAGTACAGTACAGTACAGTACAGTACAGTACAGTACAGTACAGTACAGTACAGTACAGTACAGTACAGTACAGTACAGTACAGTAAAGATTGTTACAGTATTGTACAGTACAGTAAAGACTGTTACAGTACAGTACTGTACAGTAGAGTACAGTAAAGCCTGTTACAGTATTGTACAGTACAGTAAAGACTGTTACAGTACAGCCTGTTGCAGTCCTGTCCTGTCCTGTCCTGTACAGACTGTTACAGTGCAGTAAAGACTGTTAGTACAGTCTGTTACAGTCCAGTCCATTCCAGTACAGTACAGTAAAGATTGTTACAGTACAGTACAGATAGTACTGATATTGGTTTGTGGTTCAAGATGTTATTTGTTACAGCACACATTAGTGATAATAGCAAATAGAAGGAAAATGTGGTTTAGCACTGCTCATTGTTATTGTTTTTGTCTCCACCAGGCCGAAGGCATGGGGAGAGAGTATGTTTTGCACTCCGTCCGTGTGTCCGTCCTTCCGTCCGTCCGTCCGTCCTTCCGTCCTTCCGTCCGTCCGTTATCAGCTAATCTCCGGCACCGTTAGCCCGATCCATGCCAAACTGTGCACACACACTCCCTGGATGCCAACGACGAACCTCTGCCCCAAATATTCCTCAACGGCCTGTTATAGCACCACCATGAGGCCGATTTAGGCAAAACACATTTCTGTAGATAACTCGTACACATTTTATCCATACATCACACAATTCGGTATACACTATCTCCATAGTCATGTGATCAACACGGATCTGCACAATTTCCCATCTTCCATCCTGATTGGCTAAGATTGGCTTCCAAAGCTCACATGATTGGTCCGTTTCGAACAAAATGCCACAAATCACAAACACAGTGTCCAATTTCCATGAAATTATACACGCACATTTCCAATAGGCCGAGGACGACATGCCACACTTTTTTCCCCAAATCAGCCTCATGGTGGCGCTATAACAGGCCAATTCCTGTTTTTACCTATAACTGCATCGATCTGTATACAACTTATGTATGTGCACTCCCTAGAGGCCATGGACAAATATTTTCCCTGCATCCCTCCACATCTGCCGGTTATAGTGCCACCATGAGGCCGATTTCTGCAAAACGCATTGTTTATGTTAGTCGCACAGATTTCATCCAAATCTCACGCAAATCGGTACACATGATCTCTGTAGTCATGTGATCAAGACGAGCCTGTTGGATTTCTCAGATTCTACACTGATTAGCTAAGATTGCCTTCCAAAGTTTTCAGGAGTAGCCCGTTTTGTACAAAATGCTGCACATGTCCTGCTCATCCAGAATTCTATCCTCAGAGATGCTATGAGTGATCTGGCTCTGCATTTCCTCAACAAAATGAAGAAAATTGTTGCAAGAAACAAACCAAACAAACAAAAAAACATGTTTATATTACTCTTAAACATTTTGCCAAACATCACACACACTCCTATGCTCCTGGTGGAGACCTGTGCCCAGAAGGGCACTTTTTCTATTTTTGTGAATTATTCTGGATAAATGAAGCTTTCGCTGGATGATTATACTGCATGATCTATGATGTAAATGTGGAACAGGCTGTCTATGTTAGCAGATATTTGTGTGGTGCATCTTCTTTTTAAATGTTTTTTTGTGGCTTTTGCCTTTATTTTATATTTTTTTATGGAGGGACAGATAGTAGGCTGAAATGGGGAGAGAGATGGGGGGGGGGGATGACATGCAGTAAGGGCCGTCGGGATCGGGAGTCGAACCCGCGGCACACTGCCAGACTGGATTACCAGCCAAGGTGCCTGGACCGCTGAGCCACGGCCCAGGCCTGTGTGGTGCATCTTCTTGACCATTGAGACGGATGTACAGTAGGCTACAGCACTGGTTCCCAAACCTTTTCATGTCAAGGACCCCCAAATTGACAATTTGACACTAATTAGCCCGCCGACCCCCATTTGAAGAGATATGCCAGAGATATGACCCCCTTAAAGCGACATTCCACTCCTTTTCAACATTTTACTATGTCATTAATATACCTTAGAGCTGTTAATAATAAAAAATATTTTAATGACATAGTAAAATGTTGAAAATGAGTGGTATTCCCCTTTAAGAGAAGATTTCTACGGCTCTAGCAGTAACCCCAATGTATGAAATCAATGTTAATTTAACTCTGAGAGTGTACAAATGGAACCCATAAGGGTCCATTTGGTTCCTAACTATCATTTAGCTGGGGACCCCCTGGAACTGCCTCAAGGACCCCTGGGGGTCCCCGGACCCCACTTTGGGAACCACTGGCCTTCAGAACAGCATATGACAACTTGGTCTTAGAAGTTGTTAGAACCCAATCTAGTAGTATCACTATTGTATCTCCACTGTGCATCCGTATGGTTACTGATTTTATCGATTGAATGGAAAAGTTGTTTTGGTGAATCATAGTTTAAACAAGCATTACTTCCCCCTGCCATATATTCCATATTCCACCATATGCCCTATATACTTAGTTCAATCAATCAAACATTTATTACAGCCATACTTGTATGACGACTAGCAAAAAATGGCCAATTTACATGTTCACAACCTATAGTGCGATGGAAGAACGCATTGTTTTTTTGTTATTTTTGTTGTTGTTATAAAGTTATAAATGAAAATTAATTGTTTGAAATGCTTTGAAAAATGTTGTGAAACTGTTCGCCTATACAATGACATGCCCAAAACAGTGATGGCAGGTTGAAAGTTGTTATTACTTCATCAGTCAAGCCATAATAGAAGCTTTGGAATGTGGCGATATTGTCCTGGGAGGCCTCGTTTGGACAGGTGAGCCTTGTGGAGGTGCAGAGACATTATTCAAACCCACTTGATAACCTCAACTCATTGTCCCCCGGAGCCTGCTTTTCCCCTAATAGCCGAGCCAGGGTTCCAAAGCCCTTATGACATTGTAGAAATAATAGTTAATTCTACCTAGCAACCCCATAAGCATTGGAATTTTTATTTGTATCGATATTTCTTTCTTTTTTTCCCTTGCACCTAAAGCCATTAACTGGTCCCTGCAGACCGACAGGAATTTCAAGCCACTCAAGTGAGATTATGAGGCCATGTGTTTCTGACATGTGAACTATATTATGGCCAAACAGACGAGACTTATTGACCGCTCACGCCACCATTATGGATTTGTATGTCACGCCGTTAACCCATTTAGAGCTGACGTTGAAATAAAAAAAAAGTCTTCTAAATCCTGACAGTTTTCTGGATATATGTTTATATATCAGTGGTGCTCAATATTTCATGTCAAGGACCCCGAACGTTATATGTAATTGGCAGCCGACCTCCATCTGAAAATATGTTGTTCCTTCCCATGCAGAAGCAAAGATTTGAGTTGAAAACGTTTGCTCTGAAAGATATACATTGAAAGATTTGAAGCACATTTTCACACATTTTCAAAAATAGCAGATCTACAAGCTCGTAGCGCGGCACTCGGTGCCGCGCTATGAGCTTGTAGATCTGCTATTTTTCAATAGCTAAAGTATAACAATGCTTAAAACACCAAATGGGGCTCCCCGTCCAGAATGGACTGACGTGTGGTACTTCTGGATATGCCTTGAAACACCTCTATGGTGTCACTTCTTATTTTATGGAATAATAATA